>NC_134096.1:99819370-99904370 GCF_000715075.1 Nicotiana tabacum
TAGATGAAGAAGACATGGACTGCAATGCAATTGTTGAGGAGGAGGAGGGGGAAGACCTTAACATTCAAACCATGGAAGAAGGAGTTGTTCTCAAGAAATGGACCGCTGCATCATCCCGGGCTCGCCGAGTTCCTGGGTAGCTTGGCAATTAGCATGAATTACTTTCAAATATTTTTGAGCATTTAAGACATTTTTCTGTATTTTGCTTTGAAATAATTACTCGAGCCATTGAGTCGTACTTGTTGACATTTTTAAAGTTTTATTAATGCATTACTGCTTTTCATATTTATTATTATTTTTCTATATTTGTTTCAGCATAATTATTACATATCTTGATGAACCCACGACTGTGACATGTAATGAGACAACGCAACTAAAGACAGTGATTCAGAGGATTTGGAAGATGATATAATACCTGAGGAAATCGTCAGAGAAGTAGAGAACTTTGAAAACAAATCGAAGTCTAATTTGGAGGAAACTGATGCCGTTAACTTAGGAGATTCCAAAACGGTCAAGGAAATGCGTGTAAGCATTCATTTATCACTGTCAGAGAAAGAAGAGTATATCAGATTCCTAAAGGAGTATGATGACATCTTTGCATGTTCCTACGATGACATGACTGGTTTAAGCACATCCATAGTAGTTCATAAGCTACCTACCAATCCCATGTGTCCATCGGTGAAGCAGAAGCTCAGAAAGTTCAATCCAGATATGAGTTTGAAGATAAAAGAGGAGGTCATAAAACAAATCAAAGCCAAGGTTCTCCGAGTGGTCGAATACCCGACCTGGTTAGCCAATATTATGCCAGTTTCGAAGAAAGATGGAAAAGTTAGAGTATGCGTCGATTACCGAGATTTGAACAAAGCAAGTCCTAAGGATGATTTTTCGTTGCCCAACATACACATACTAATTGATAATTGTGCCAAGCATGAACTCCAATCCTTTGTGGATTGCTTTGCGGGATACCATCAGATTTGGATGGATGAAGAGAACGCCGAAAAGACTGCCTTTATCATACCATGGGGAATATATTGTTACAAGATGATGCCGTTTGGTTTGAAGAATGCTGGGGCCACCTAAATAAGGGTCATGACGACTATCTTCCATGACATGATACATAAAGAAATAGAGGTGTACGTGGATGATGTTATCCTCAAATCTAAAAGGAGTTCGGATCACATAGCACACCTGAAGAAATTTTTCGATCGGCTTCGAAAATACAATTTGAAGTTGAATCCTGTAAAATGTGCCTTCGGGGTCCATACTGGAAATTTGTTAGGTTGCATCGTCAGTCGCCGGGGTATTGAGTTAGACCCGTCAAAGATCAAAGCTATCCAGGACTTGCACAATCAACAGTGATATGTGAGCCAATCTTCAGAATGCTGAGGAAAGATGCTGCAACAAGCTGGACTGAAGAATGCTAGAAAGCCTTCGACAAAATCAAAGAATATTTATCCAAACCGCCTGTGTTTGTCCCACCATAACCAGGAAGACCTCTGTTACTTTATCTATCTATGTTGAATGGGGCTTTTGGTTGCGTTCTAGGACAACATGATGAAACGGGAAGGAAGGAGCAGGCGATATATTATCCGAGCAAGAAGTTCACGCCTTACGAAGCCCGGTACTCTTTGTTGGAATGCACTTTTTGTGCTTTAACATGGATAGCCCAGAAGTTGAGACATTATTTCTGTGCGTATACTACATATCTCATATCAAGGATGGATCCGCTAAAATACATCTTTCATAAACCCATGCCTACGGGTAAGTTGGCAAAGTAGAAGATATTGTTGAGTGAGTTCGACATCGTCTATGTAACTCAGAAGGCAGTCAAAGGCAAGTATTGGCAGATCACTTGACAGAAAATCCCATAGATGGAGAAGACGAACCATTGAAAACGTATTTTCCCGATAAGGAGGTGCCGTTTGTAGGAGAAGATATCACCGAGACATACGATGGTTGGAGGATGTTCTTCGACGGAGCAGCATACTTCAAAGGAGTGGGTATCAGAGCTGTCTTAGTATTAGAAACTGGTCAACACTATCCGGTATTCGCAAAACTCAGGTTTTTGTGCACCAACAATATGGCGGAATATGAGGCTTGCATCCTGGGCCATTGACATGAACATTCAGGAGCTGTTGGTAATCGGAGATTTAGATCTGTTGGTGCACCAGGTTCCAGGAGAATGGGCTACAAAGAACACCAAAATATTATCATATTTGCACTGTGTACAAGAGCTGATCAAGAGGTTCACAAAGATAGAGTTCAAACATGTTCCAAGGATTCAGAATGAGTTTGCAGATGCATTAGCCACTTTGTCCTCCATGATACAACACCCAGACAAGAATTTCATCGATCCTATCCCAATAAGAATTCATAAGCAGCCAACATATTGTGCTCATGTTTAGGGGTGCTTATCGGGCGGATCGGGCAGATAATTACGCTTAACGGTTCGGCTTATCGGTTATCGGATTATAAATGTAGCAATCCGCTAGCCATCCAATAAGACAACATGCGGATTGGTATCGGATTAACGATTATCAGTCGGTTTATCGGCTAAGTTAAATAGAACTTTTTTGAACAATTATTCGATCAATACTAAACGGTTTCAAATCAATACCATCTGAGATCGACAAATTACTTTCAGTTCTGGCCATTATCATAGATCTCTTTCTCTAGTTCTATCTTGAGATGTTGTGTTGATGTCTTATTTGGTTCTATCTTGGAATTGTGCTTGCACTGTCTCAATTTTCATGAATATTTTCTGGAAAGTATTGATTAAACAATTGTATTATATAGCTGGTAAAATTCTGCTATGAAAAAAAATAATTACATCACTACTGCACATAATACAGATCCACTTCTAACTTCTTATTAGTTTCCACTTATTTTTCATTTGGTTATTACAAAGGCGTCTAAGTTACTTAGTTTAAATGCCATCTAAGGCAACATAGTCTGAATCTGCTGCAAGTACATAGTCTGAATTTGTTGGAACGTAACTTCTAAGGCATCTAAGTGGAAACTAAGTAACTTAGATGACATTTTCGTTGCAGAAGGCATCTAAGTTATGTTGCAGAACTGCTGAAATATTTTCTAAGCTCTGGTGACTGGCGACTTCTTAGTAGTACTTTATATACATAGGGGTAAAAATATAAATATAAAAATTCTTAACGGGTTAACGGTTTACCCGATAAGAAAATTGAGTAATCCGCCCCCAAACCGTTAAGCCGTTAATTATAAAATCTCAATCTGTTCACCATCCATTACTCCAATAATCCGATACCAATAATCCAATAAACTATCGGTTCGGTTAACGGTTTCGGTTCGGTTTTGAACAGCCCTACTCATGTTGAAGAAGAGATTGACGAAAAACCGTGGTTCCACGACATCAAGGAATACTTGGAAAAGGGAGAATATATAGAGCATGCTACGCACACTCAGAAGCGCACGCTTCGAAGATTTGCCAACCATTTCTTTCAAAGCGAAGGAATTTTGTATAGAAGGACTCCTGATTTGGGATTGTTGCAATGTGTCGATTCCAAGGAATCATCCAGATTGCTCGAGGAAATACATGCCGGAACTTGCGGACCTCATATGAATGGTTTCGTTTTGGCTAAGAAGATATTAAGAGCAGGGTATTTCTGGATGACTATGGAAACAGACTGCATCAAATATGTTCAAAAGTGCCACCAATGCCAGATACATGTTGATATGATACGAGTGCCGCCCAATGAACTCAATGCAACGAGTTTGCCCTGGACTTTCTCTACTTGGGGTATGGATGTCATCGGATCAATTGAACCTACTGCTTCAAACGGACATAGGTTCATCCGGGTGGCTATAGACTACTTCACAAAATGGGTTGAAGCCACATCCTATAAGGATAAAACTAAGAAGGTCGTAGCACATTTTGTTTGGGACCGCATCGTTTGTTGATTTGGAGTACCTGAGTCAATCATTACTGATAATGCCACCAATACCAACAGCTACTTGATGAAAGCCATGTGCGAAGCATTCAAGATCAAGCATTGGAACTCTACAACATACAAGTCGCAAATGAACGGAGCCGTAGAGGCCACCAATAAGAACATCAAGAAGATATTAAGGAATATGGTAGATAAAACAATGGCACGAGAAGCTACCATTTGCTTTGCTCGAGTATCGCACCAAAGTTCGTACCTCAACTGGGGCAACCCCTTGTCTACTGGTCTACAGTACTGAAGTCGTTGTCCCCACCAAAGTGGAAATCTCTTCTTTAAGAATCATACAAAAAGCCAAGCTCAGCGATGCAGAATGGAAACGGAGCCGGTATGAACAACTAGCTCTCATTGATGGGAAAAGAATGAACGCAGTATGTCACGATTAACTCTACCAGAATAGAATGGCAAGAGCTTTCAACAAAAAGGTCAGGTCGAGGCAATTCTCACCGGGGCAATTGGTACTGAAACGGATCTTCCCACATCAGGATGAAGCAAAGAGGAAATTTTCACCCAACTCGCAAGGCCCTTACATGGTTCACCGAGTGCTGACAGGAGGAGCACTTATACTTGCAAAAATGGATGGAGAGATTTGGCCAAATCCTATCAATTCGGACGCAGTCAAGAAATACTATGTTTAAGATTGTGTTTGCATCCTCTATTTGATGTAACTGAACTATGCTTGACCTGATTCCCATTTAAGAGGGGATACGTAGTCAGCCCTGTGGGTTCGGTCACATTATAATAAAATCTGCATGCCCCTTATGGTTAGAAACTGGGGAAAGAATTCGAGTTTGCCCAACCCCATCATGTTTGAAACGCCAAGGAATATATCATAGGAAGTACGCATTTAAACTGGGGCAGAATTTTGAGGAGGATCCTCATAATTCCGAGTTAAGGAAGTTGCAATGTTTCAAAAGCGTGTCATAGTCATCAATTCAATAAATTATCTGCTCTCATGCATTATCGCATATTTCAAAACAACTACATTATATATAAGCAATTTATCACAAATGTATGTTTTTCAAAAAATTTATTTTTTTATAGAAGCCAGACGTTACCCGGGTGATCAAACAGGGCCTCCAGACAAGAGCAAATGCAAAGCAAGGAATCGAGATCATGAACCAACCTTTCCCCTCGCAAAACTCATGAATTTTCTTTGGACGCAGGCACAATGAACATAATAGGAACGACCGCAAATATATACACACATATCACTATCTTCATAGCGACAAAAGTCGCCAAAATGCAAACACATCAAGCTAAGAAATGCTTTTATCCTCTCGCATTTAGTCATTGTTTTCTTGCATAGGGCTAAGCATTGTCCTTATCGTTGCATAGGGCTAAGTACTGCCCTCATTATTGCAAAAGGTTAAGCTTTGCCTTTCCTGTGCATAAGACTAAACACTGTCTCCATAATTTTCATAGGGCTAAGCACTGCCCTTATTATTGCATAAGGCTAAGCATTGCCTTTCCTGCACATGAGACTAAACATTGTCTCCACAATTTTCATGAGGTTAAGCATTGCCTTCATTATCGCATAAGGCTAAGCACTGCCTTTCCTTGTATGAGACTAAACATTGTCTCCATTTATTGCATGAGGCTAAGCATTGCCTCCAGTATTGCATAAGGCTAAGCATTTTCTTTCCTTGCATGAGACTAAACACTGTCTCCATTTCTTGCATGAGGCTAAGTATTTCCTCCATTATTTCATAAGGCTAAGCATTGCCTTTCCTTACCAGAGACTAAGCACTATCTACTTTTCTTGCATGAGGCTAAGCATTTCCTCCAGTATTGCATAAGGCTAAGCATTGACTTTCCTTGCATGAGACTAAACACTGTCTCTATTTCTTGCATGAGGCTAAGAATTGCCTCCAGTATTGCAAAAGGATAGGAATTACCTTTCCTTGCATGAGACTAAGCATTGTCTCCGCTCTTTGCATCGGGCTAAGCACTGCCCTCATCTCATACAAAACTAAACTTTGTCTCGTCTTATTCTCGCATACGACTAAGCATCTCCTGCTTCCTAAATCAAGCAATCCATATTACCACATACTTGCATCTCATGGGCTGAAACATCGCCACATTATTCAAAGGCGTCATAGTCCGGAGGCACCATCCTCATGGCCCGAGGAAACCATTCCATGGCCTGCGAACCCCTTATCATACACTTCATGGCCCAGGACATCATAGTCGAAGGACATTATCCTTATCGTCTAAAGACAACTCTCATAGTCCAAAGGGAATTTGCATCATGGTTAAATTTTCTTAATCACCCGTATATATTTGCATGCATCATGTTTTAAGTTTTGCAGGTAACTCGGAAGGTAACCGTTCTACAAACAGGAACCATTCTCGCTCCGGTTTCCATTCACAACGTTCACATCCTTTGACTATCTCAAACGTAATTGATGATCAGCAATTGATTACCCTTTGTTCTATAACCGTTCAAATATTTTCCTTAAACATCCGTAACGTTCGCATTCACAGCTCCACCTAAATTATCCGTTACCTACGACACTACCCTACCCAAAAGATCCTTTTTTCGAAGCATATGACCATTCTTATAACAACTCCATCGGTTTCGTTCGCCGTTGGATTTAGAACTACACACGACCTGATTCCCGTAATACTAGGTATATGTAGGCAACTTAAGAACCAGGGTTCAGCCCCCATTTTTTCAAAACACATTATCCCTCACTCGATTCGGACAAAATTGGTCATCATTTTTTTTACCCGACAACTCTTTCACCATTCCCGGGTAAAGAGGGACAATTGTTGATACCCAATTTTGCCCTCATATTTTTTCAAATAGTATATATACTTACAAAATATCATTTTGCATCATTACTTAATTTACAAGAGTTATACAAGAATTTTCAATAATAATTATAATTTTTAAAGCTTTAAAATTGATTCTCTTGCATTTTAATTACTTGAATATGCATTAATTACCCCTTTAAATTATTTTGTGACACCTTAATCATCCAAATTTATTATTTGCATTCACATATACGCTTCATAGTATTTTACCTTACTTTATATAATTATATTTGTGTGTAAAAGCTATTTTTACATAATTTTACGATAATAGCCTATATTCTATACATAATTGTATTTATTATATTATTCATACTAAAATAGCATTTCTCATATTTTTACAATGTTAAGCTGTTATTTCCAAATAATTTACTGTACAAATAATATTTTTATTTATTTATTAGTCATTATTTTAATTTATTTTAATGAATTTTGTGTATTTAAATTCCAGCCCAATACAAGGCTAATTGCGGACCAAATTACGGGCCCAAACACTTAGCCCATACATTTTCTCTTCAGCAGCCCAACCAAACGACCCCTTTTAAAACCCGCCCCATCTCCTATTTCAATGTTGGTCGTTGATCTTAAATGATCAACAACCTATAATAAACCTGCCCTTTCTCCTTATATCCCCGTAACCCAAACCCTAATCCCATTTTCCTCTACCAGCCGCCCTCAAAATCTCCTAACCCTTTTCCTCTTCTGAGAAATCCTAGCAGCCGCCTCCAAATTTCTCTCCGATTCCAACCTAAAAATGGAATCAATCCATGATTCACTTACCTATTTTGTGATACTTTTGCTATTGTATACATGTCTGTGGTGTTACTTAATTCTTGTTCTATTTTTGGTAAGCACTGCCTTCCAAGAGTAGGTCTGATTGACTCTGATTTTGTGAAGATCTGGGCGATATTTCATCTATATACACTCTGCAATGAATGATTCTTGCATTATTGGTCTGATTTATGGCTGTTGGACCAAACTAGGGTTTGAAATTTCTGTCATCTCTTTTACCAGCTTTATTATTGATTGCATGTGATCTTTTCCTTCCTTATTTGTGATTGTTTTCCATGTTTGTTCTTCCAGTTTCTACCACTATATAAACCCCTCCCCTAATCCCCTTTAACGGACTGAAATCACTGTTATTCTCTCACTCTCACCTGTTCTATATTATTATAAAACATGGGCGCTTGGCCGACTGAAATCCAAGGCCACCTGAATCCTCTCTATCTACCTCCTTAGTAAGAGTACTGCTCGGGGTTCGTTCGAAGCTCCTGTGAACTCTGACGCACTAGGGTTTGGAGTTTTTTGCTGTTGTTCCTACTTTGCTACTGGAACTTGGTGATTCTCCTCTATTTGTTATTAAATCTGCAAACTGGTAAGTGTTCAAACCCTCGCAACTATATTTCTTCCCTATTTGTGTTCATGCTTCTGAACATCTGTGTTATGTGGACCTTTCAAAGCCAATATGATACTGGGGCGACCTTGCTTTGAATTTCTTCTGCAATCCTTCATCAGAACTCGTATAAGTTTGCATATGTTCATTCATGTTTAGTCAATTTGGGAGAATTATGAGTTGTTATGCTTGTTTGATGTTGGCGTTTTTATGTATGCTTAAATTTCTACATTGACCGTTTAGTATCGAACTCTTTCTCATACCACACTTTGAACATTTGTACTGAAACTCCTACGGAATTAATACCTCCCTAGAATTTGCTTTAATAAGTCTCTTTCTACTGAACCGTTTATGTGTAATTTACTGTTACTATGCAAATTGATCCCTGACCATCCCATGTTACAACATTGTCTTAATATTTAGCCTAAATATGTTTCTCTACTATCTGTAACTCTGATGATTGTATTCCTTGACTTGTCAATCCTGTAGTCTTTAGCATTGCCTAAGACTTCTAAGATAAATGTTCCACCTCTTCTCTTATGTGTGATCGACTGACAGTAGTCCTGATGTCTGCTTGTCCTGTTAATGTATAGCTGATATGTTCTTTTACCTACCATAAGTTTTCTTAGAATCTTTGTGCTATGATCAATGCTCATCATGATATATTGGCCAAACTATGCCACTAGTCTGTTATTAGGCTGTTTGTAACCATATTCTCATTAGATCATCATGTTAAAACCTTCATGTGAAATTTGTACTCTACTTGCTTCCTGCCTATGATTATGCTAGATTGTCATTTGAAGTTCTTTAGGTTGGTCCTGAATCATGCTTTACTTTGAAACTCTATGTGGAATGGCTTGCTAGCTCATGCTGCTCAGTATTGTCACTTCAAACATTATTTTTTTTTGGAAATACAAACACGAACCTGCCTCATATATGTCTCATGTGCCTTCCAATTTAATGTTATCTTATTTATGTGCCTTTGGTTTATAGCTGCCGATAGCTATAGTCTTAAGAATTGAGTGTGTGGATTTAGAGTTTTCTTAACTAATTCAATGAGTAATTGTTTGGTTAAGTTATTCATCTGCCACTACTGGGTGAGTGAATCCTCCACTTCTGCCTGGTATGGGTCTATATATGAGTTTGAAGCTTGTAATTGGTATACTCTAATACTTGAGTCGAGTTTGGGTCCGGGTTTGCTGCTGGTGCGAAGAATGAGTTTGTTGAAGGCCCAGGCAGTACTGGGTTATCTCCTTTTGGGCCTGCTGTTGTTCCTTGTGTAATATTTATACTTATATATTCATTATCTGGGCCTGTAATAATTTGTAAATAAACAATTAGGGTGTTAATGAAGTTGGGGGAGACAGGTATATTCTAATGCTTGCATAAAAGGGTAGAAAACATGCCTATAGGGTCTATGTGTTCTATTTGTTATTTCGTTCAGCATGCCTTATATGATTTCGTTTAGTGCGTTGCACACTAATAGAAATAATACCTATAGGAATCACGCACACACTTCACTTAACTTGTCAAAACATGTTGGCTCAAGTAATTGCTACACTTGTTTCCATGTGTACTACTAAACACTTTAGATAGCATGCCTATAGGATACAATAACACATGTTTTGCTAATACTCACCTAGATACCATATCTATGGGGTTTTAATTGATCAATCAATCAACTACTTCTATTGCTCTTAGTGCGCTGCTCCTTTAGATATCACGACTATATGATCTTAATCAACTAAAAAATTACTTTGTTACTTCGTCGCACTACCACACTTAAACGACATGCCTATAGGGATAAAGTATAGAAAATCAATTTCAATTGTTAACTACTAGAAATCCTGCCTATAGGACACTGTCACATGCCTAAGAAACTTGTCTATAAAATCAGTGCTGGTAATTCAGAGTTCTGGGATCGGTTCACTGCCTCATTACACAGATAATCAGAGATCATGCCTACAGGTTTGTAATGCCTTTAATATGCAAATCCGTTAGCCTAGATTTGCAATGCTGCTGGAAATCCAGAATCACCTAGGAACCATGCCTATAGGACTTTAAGTCTTGATCCTGAAAACTGTATATTGTTGAATCTGCCCGCGTGCAATTTGCCGTTTATGTGTGGAGGTTAACTTGAACCCTTTCTTACATTTATGTGTAGTCCTATATGTTTTGAATGCGCGCTAGTTTTCTCATTTTAAGCCTCCTAAGTGAAGTCTAGAACCACCCAAATAGAGGTCCAAAGCCTCCTGGATCATAGGTATGGTACGGGTAATGCACACATAGGGTACGACATAGAATTGAATTAGAGCACCTTTAGGTAAATAACTTTAACATAGTAATCGAGTAGCAGAAGATGATAGTTTGTGCCCGCTTAATAATATGAGCAACCTCTACCTCAAGGGAGTTGTGAAGTATTATTTATGTTGCACGGGGTGATCCTTTAGGCTAATATGTTTAGGACCCCCCCCTCCCCCCCCCCTTTATGTATTTTTTATTTACACTTAGTCATTTAACATAGATCAATGTAGTTGTATGCTTGATTAAGATTTTTGCCGATTCTTATATGTCCTAAAAAGACTCTTCGATTTCTAAATATCCCTTTATTTATTTGATCACCTAGCCTAATTACATAATCCACATAATTTAAAGTTCGGTCGGGACCCACAGTTGTGGACCTCGAAGAGTGCCTAACACCTTCTCTTTGAGGTAATTTAAGCCCTTACCCGATCTTTGGTGGCGTTGACTAGTCAAATAGAGTTTTTTGCAAATAGGTGCCCTAACGCACCTTAAAATTGTTAGGTGGCAACTCTTCTCTTTCAATACCCATTTAAAAGAGTTGTCACACATCGAAATCCGCTTTCGCGAGAAAATGGGGCGCGACAGGAGGCTTAGGAAATGGTGCATTAGCCTTGTGCATTACCAGCTCCGGTATGTCAATAATGTGTTTTCTAGACGGGTTCACTTCCTCTTGAGTCTCTTCAACACTATCACCAATATCAATCCGAACTTCCTTATTTGGTTGAACGACATTGTTCGGGATCTCTTCTTCTTGCATCAATTGATCATCATCAACAAGTCGCCTTCCACTTGAGGTGGGTGCATTCCTGCCTCTTCCACTTCTTGTGATAACCACCATAGCATGTCCCATATTGTTACCACCCTTTGGGTTTACCACCGTGTCATTTGGTAGTGCCCCCTTAGAACAAAAATTTAGAGCTTGAGAGATTTGCCTCATTTGAACTTCTAGATTGCAGATTGATGTGTTGTGTGAGGCAAGTTAGGCATCCAAATCCGCATTCTCAAAATCTTACCACAGGCATCGTAATGGCACTTAGTCTCTAAGACTAGGTAAGCCAATTACAATTATAATTCAAGCTATTTTTTTTTAAATATATAATTTAATACACGTGTCAAAACCAACAACGGAAATAATTATAACACCTTCCCAAGATTGGTAATACTGAGTCACGAACTCTAACTAAATACATGCAATGAATCTCAAAGATCGAATATACAATACTATTCGAATAAGAGTTGACAGTACAATAAAATGGAAAGACTCTAAGGGACTGTGACAACCAAGCAGCTCTACCTTGAATCCTTGCAATCAACACACTAACTCTGCCCGAGTCCGATATCTCCAATACCTGGCTCTACACAAAAATGTGCAAAAGTGTAGTATGAGTACGCCACAGTCGGTACCCAGTAAGTATCAAGACTAACCTCGGTGGAGTAGTGACGGGGTACAATCAATACACTCACTAGTCAAATAACCTGTGCAATATAGCAGTATATAATAGTACTGGAAAATAACTAGCAATGATAACAACAAAATCAATTAGTGATATAATAACAAGGCAATAAGAACATCATAATTATTGCTCAAACGAATAAGTAACACAAGTACAACCAATTAAACATGTCCTTCAAATATAAATCTTTCACATATAATTCTTTCGAATAAATACCTTCCGAATATAATTCTTTGAAATAATATTTTAAATATAATTCTTTCAAATAAAAGTCACCTTGTGACACCTTATTTCAAAATCATAAACATACGGGTCTCAGTCCACTTCCATATTTCCACGACACCTCGTGCCCATATTTCTATCACAACTGCATGGACAACTCACGTGCCAATAATATCAATGTATATAAGATCCACATGATCAATTTATTTCCACTAAAGTGAGTTTACCATTTTTAAATCATGTAAGAAATCAACAAAGAAATTAATTTATTTTAGAAATCATTTGGGTGAAAAAAATAACATTGCACTTAAATTAAAGCATCAGATAAACTACTGACTTGGATGTAAAACTATTTAATTTAAAATATAATAATAATTTCTTTTATTTAAATCAACTTAATCATCAAAAATCAGTAAGAAAAACAAGAAATATACTTCTTCAGAGTCTCGTGCTAAAAGGCCAAAGCCAACACAATACAACTAGGAGCACAAAACACATAATAATAAAGTCAACTAGTACATCACGGAAGAAGACAAGAATTTACATATTAAATGAAACAAAATCACCCAAGACAAGAACATAAATAAAGAAATATCAACAGGGCACTCCCGAGGTACCGCCTCGTAGTCCCAAATCATAAATAAATTCACAATATCTCATTTCCTTATATCACCGTGGGAGCCTTCACATTTCATTTTTTAAAGAAATCATTGTTTCCGAAATAGCATCCCTTGTTTTAGCCACCCTTATCACACTGCATGACTTCTAGTAGTTCCCCTACTAGCCACGCGTTTCAAGCCACCCTTATCTCACCGCATGCGTTTCAACACCCTGACCTTATATCACCGCATGCGTATCAATATCACAATATTTCACAAATCGCACCTCAAGTGTCTAAATATCACAGCATAATACAACTTGCACCTCAAGTCAACAATACATTATTTTTCCACAATAAGGAGCCCACTAATCGATCATAATGTGCACAACATCTTAACAAAATGTTCGGGAGTGAACAACTCAACTGAATAATATTTCACAATTTTGCACTTTGCCTCAATATGATTCACGGCCTTTATAATTCAATTCCAAATTTTCAACAACGTGAACTGAAAAGTAATTCATCAAGGAACAACACCTCTTTTAAATCACAACTTCAAGAAATAAATAGATTTTATTCATCTTATTAACTAATTTTTTCATTTAAATAATCTGTAGGTAAAAATCAATAATGAAAGTATTTTCCATAAAAATGGCAACTCAAACAAACACAGAATTCACATAAAAGTCAAGGAGCAATCACACCAAATTATCATATAAAAACAACCTCGGCAAATAAGGAATGAGACATGACAAATAAGGGATTTAATAACTTACAATAATTATTCAATTTAATACTTAAGGGCATCTACGAATTTCAACCGATATAATATGCACATAGAAACCAAGTACGTACTCGTTACCTCGCGTACATGGTTTCAATTACATAATTTCCACATAAGACTCAATGTCTAAGGGGTAATTCCTCCACACAAAGTTAGGCAAGATACTTACCTTTTTGAAGTTAGGCCGATATTTCAAAATCCCCTTCTTGCTTGAATTGACCTCCAGACAGCTCAAATATAACCAAACTAATTCAATTAAGTGAATACTAATTATAGGAATTAATTCCATTTGAAAATACTAATTTTCCAATAAAATCCGAAATTTAACTCAAAAATCGCCTGTGGGTCCCACATCTTGGAATCCGACAGAACTCACAAAATCCAACAACTCATTCAATTACGAGTCCACCCATATCAATTTTATCAAATTCCGATAACAACTCGACCTCCAAATCTAAAATTTTCGTTCTTGAAAAGTTTTGCAAAAATCTTGATTTCTTCCATTTAAATCCGAAATAAATGATGAATATGACCATGGATTTATGAAATATAATAACTTTTGGATATAGAACACTTACCCAAGTTAAAGTCTTGAAGAAAAAACTCAAAATCGGCCAAGAACCGTGCTCCAAAAATCCAAAATGAAATGAAGGAAATGACCATTTTTGGTCCTTATGTTTCTGCCCAAAAAACACTATTCTGGTTGCTAAAAGTCCAATCCCGTCGCTAAAAGTGTCAAATATGGTCGCTAAAGGTGCGCACCAGGACTGTTTACACCAGCAGTTTTGTTTCACTAAAAAGGCTCAAACTCTATGATACGAATTCAGAATTTGACAATTCTTGTTTCTATGAGCCACAAATAAAAATACAAACCTACTCGTTCAATCGAAACTCAATTCGGAGCTCATTTGCTCAATACGATACCAATTTCGCTCGTTAAACAATTAACTCATGTTTCGCGCTAGAAACTCAATCGCGACTTGATGAAATTAGACCAAACTTTCCAGATCACTCCTATAATTCATTATCAAAATCTCGAAAGTCTCGAAATCAAATTTCGATCTCTAGAACTAAAAATGGACATTTGGATCATTATATGCTTATGTTGAAAACATCAAACTCTTCCTCGACAGCCTGTAGTGTATCAACCATAACTTCTTGTACTCAACTCCAACTGCCAAACAGTTTAAAGTTCTGCAAACTAGATACAAAGGGCTACAACTTTTATGTTTTGCTCATCGCCCAACTCCTTATAGATTGCGAGATATAAGCTCTTAAAGTCAGCCCTGTGCAGCAAAAATATCTGGCGATGCACACTGTTGTAGCCAAAATTTGAAGTACCATCTTCAGTCAATCGATCATAACTTTTTGTACAAATGTTCGAATAATGAATGGTTTATCATTTTGGAAACTAGAATCAAAGGTCTACAACTTTAATGTTTTGATAATATTTAGATTCCTTATAGATTTCGAGATATAAGCTTCCAAAATCAGCTCTACGATTGCACCAGTTGCTGTCCAACAACAACTTCTGCAGCAGAAAAATTCCAGCAGCTCCTTTTGTCCGAAATCCATTCCGTTAACCTTCCGAAATCCACCCGAGGCCCTCGGGACCTTAACAAAATATACCAACATGTCCCAAAATACAATACGAACTTAGTTGAGGCTTCAAACCATGCCAAACAACGCCGAAATTACGAATCGCGCATCGAATTTCAAATCTTCCAACTTCTATATTTTGCGTCAAAACGTATCAAATCAATTCCGATTGACCTCAAATTTTACACACAAGTCATAAATGACATAACAGATCTATAAAAATTTTCAGAACTGAATTCCGACTCCGATATCAAAAAGTCAACTCCCCGGTCAAACATCCCAAAAATTCAACTTTCGCCATTTCAAGCAAAATATCACTACGGACTTCCAAATTTTTTCCGTACACGCTCCTAAGTCCAAAATCACCATACAGAGCTATTGAAATCATCAAAATTTTATTCCGGGGTCGTTTGCTCAAAAGTCAACTCTCCGGTCAACTTTTTCCATTTAAGTTTCAAAAAATGAGAATTGTTCTTTAAATTAAATTCTGAATCTTCCGAAAACCAAACTCGACAATACACGCGGGTCATAATACATATTACGAAGTTGCTCGAGACCTTATATAGCTGAATGGTTCATAGATTCTTAAAATGACAAGTCGGGTCGTTACATTCTCCCCCTCTTAAATATACGTTCGTCCTCGAACGTGCCAAGAATTATTTTGATGACATTAAATTACTGAGTGCATTATTTCACACATACTCACAGGTGATTCTACGTCACCGTAAATTTAACAGGGGTCCGAAAACATCATATCTATGGAGATTATATCTTTTATTCACACTTATAAGCTTTAAAGCCAATTTCTCCCGCTCCAATCAATTTCAAATTCCTTACATCAACACACGGTATTAGTTTCAACCGCATGTAGCAACTCGTGCCTACGCACACATCATACGTATGTCCATAACCACATCTCTGGTCATAATAGTTGTTTATAATTAACTTCAGCATCCTCAATTAATCTTATCTTAACCAAAATCTCATATCTAATTTTCACAACACTGAAGGCAACACGTGAGGCATAAATACCTCATAATTATTTACTTGGGTTAACGAGTCACATTTAACGCCACCTGGGAGGGCACCTACCTCGTAGGTTAAAACTCAATAATTACAACACGAATTTGGCAAGTATGCACAGAGAATTTCATATAAGAATTTTCAAATAAGCCTAACAGGCATGACTCCCTATTAGTACTATTGTACAAATTTAATTTCACAAGGGAGAACTTAAACACAAGAATTTTCCTCACTAGGATCTCGTCCTTATATAACTTCCACCGTAGCTCGTAGCCCGATTTAAACATATCAATTTATATTAAAATGCGAGGATCTCATCCTCGGTTCTGAATCACAAGTATTTTGCACATCGTGCCAACTGAAAATTTTCAATTTCCTTTCTTTATTATTTTCAATAAATTCCGTAAACAATTTTCTCAACACATAACGAACCCCCATACCGGTAGGGCATATAATTCATAAAATTGAACTCAATTATTCTGAAATCACATCAAAACCCACTATAGAGAGTAATAGAAAGTCACTTTTGGACGTATGGTCCTCAATGGTGTACAAAATAAAAATGATAGACACGGGCTAACCTTATCGAATCTCCCAACACGGATAACATATAAGTGATTCACAAAATTACGAAGCTCACCCATAAACGGAGCATAATATGAGGACTCGCCTCAATATTTAGAACCAAATCAAATTAAGGAATAATATTCTTTTATAACATATCAGGATTATACCTGTAACGACACCATCTGGTGTAGTGGCTTCAGCCACACCATAGCAAATATATCAATGGGTTGGGCCTCTCCCTCTAGGGCACCCTTTACTCGCCTGTCCTCCACCTCTAATTGGTTGTGCACGTGGGGTAGTAACTGCATTGGGGCCCATAGCCTGAGTGTTCTGATAAAATCCACCCCCCCACCCCCCAAGTCTGGGACAATCTCTCATGATGTGCCTAGTATCACCACACTGATAACAACCCCTCTGCAGGTTCGACTGCTCATACTGGGTCTGTTCCAGATAACCGGAATAACCATTATAGGAACCTTGTGTCGGTGGTGCATTAAAAAAACTTACAGGAGCACTCCGAGTATTCTGAAATTATTTCCATGACCCCGCTGATACTGAAATGTAGAATTTTTTAAGGACGTAGGAATACCGCAAATCCCAGCATCATCCCATACAAATCTCAGCTCTTAATCATATACAAGTTTTGGAGAACCTTTTAATACCACATAAATACATCTTAGGCCAAAACTAATATAACACATGACCCCGCAATCTGATCGTTGATAGTGTACTCCCTTCACTTGGTGCGAAGCCATAGGACACAGTCCGATGATCTGTAATACTAATCTTCACCGCTCGTACGACACCAGTCACAAGACACCTCAAGCCATTTATTTGGCGCATGTCATCCTCGTGACAGTTAAACTCGCTTCCTCCAGTGCCTTGACTGCTAGTATGTACCCTTCACTAAATGAAAATCCCATACGAACCACATAGTCTCTAATACCACCAACTATCTACAGAACTACATCCACATCGTGACCCTACCACGATTGTGATGATTAGGCAACTAATTAAACTTTTTTAAGATCGTACTTATCAACCAAATGTCAGAACCTGTTGCACCCCCATATGCACAACTTAATGATCTCTCAATACTTTCGCATCCTCGATCTGGATGACACGTTATAACAATATTTGAGCAACCATGGCTCCCTTATAACCCCTCTATAGTATCACGAACCGTTGGCACATAGTTGATACTGAGTGCGCAATTTCATACACAAGTGGATGCAAAATGTAACGACCCAATCGGTCATTTGAGCTTTAGCACGTCATTCAATGGTTTGAGACCATGATCAGCTTCACTTCAGGTATTATGACTTGTACACGTGGTCGGAATTTAATTTCGGGAAGTTCGGAGTTGATTTAGAAAGAACAATTCTATTTTCGGAAGCTTTAAGTTGGGAGAATTGACTAAGGTTTGATTTTTGAGTAAACAACCTCGGAATTGGGATGGGAAGGTTCCAACAAGATCGTATGATGATTTTGGACCTGGGCGTATGTCCGGTTTGGGTTTTGGATGACCCGGGAACATTTCGGCTCCTATTGTGGAAGTTGGCATTTTGGAAGGATTTCATAAATTTGGGATGGAGTGCATTTCAATGCTATCATTGTCTGTTTGGGATTCTGAGTCTGGGAATAGCTCCGTATGGTGATTTTGGTATTGGGAGCGTGTCCGGATGTGGATTTGGAGGTCCGTAGGTCATTTCGGGGTCATTTGGCGGAAGTTGGAACTTTGAAGGTTTTTGGGAAGTTTGACCGGGAGTGGAATTTTTGATATCGGGGTCAGATTCCAATTTCGAAAATTAGAGTAGGTCCGTAATGTCAATTACGACTTGTGTGCAAAATTTGAGGTCAATCAGACGTGATTTGATAGGTTTCAGCATCGATTGTAGAAGTTTGGAATCTCAAAGTTCATTAAGTTTGAATTAGAGGGTGATTCGTAGTTTCGATGTTGTTTGGCGTGATTTGAGGCCTCGACTAAGTTCGTAATGTGTTTTGGGACATATTTCTATATTTGGTTGAGGTCCCGAGGGCCTCGGGTGGATTCCGAATGGTTAACAGATAAATTTTGGACTAAAGGAATGATGAGGCAGCTGGTAGCTGGTGTATCCGCACCTGCGAGGTTTTGGCCGCAGGTGCGAAGCCGCAGAAACAGCCATGAGGGGCGCATGTGTGATTTCAGCTAAGCAGTGTTGAGACCACAAATGCGGTTATCTCGCTGCGAAAGCGAGACCGTACCTGCGGAAGGGAAGGCGTAGAAGCAGAAGTAGCGGCTGGGGGAAATCTCCGCAGAAGTGGAATAATTGCCGCACCTGCGGAATCACAGAAGCGGTCAAGTGACCGCAGGTGCGAGAATTCGAGCTGGGCAGTGAGGTTTCCTTTAAAACGGGAATTGGCCCATTTTTCTCCCATTTTTCACTTGGTTGGGCGATTTTGGAGAGTTTCAAGTGGGGGGTTTCATCATCTATACCAAGGTAAGTTATTCCCATCCATTGCAAGTTAAATACATGGGTTGTATAAGGATTTAAGCATGAAAATTAGTAGAAATTGTGGGGGGTTTGGTAGACAACCTAGAAATTATATTTTTGGATTTTGACCATGAAATTGGGCATGAAATTAAGAATAAATTATATATTTGAGCTCGTAATTCTATGGGTAGTGTTTATCTTCGAAAATTTTTGGAATCCGGGCACGTGGGCCCGAGGGTGATTTTTATCGACTTTTCGAACAGAGTTGGAAATTGTTATAAATTGATTACTTTTGAATATTAGAGTATATTTTGATTGTGCTGCATCTTATTTGACTAGTTTTGGATTGGCGGGCATCGGGTTGAGGTGTTAGAGAGGCTTTGGAGCCGGTTATTAAATTTCGGAGCGAGGTAAGTCTCCTGTCTAAGTATGTGAGGTGGAAATTACCCCTAGGTGTTGTATATGGATGTGTGCTACTTGTTATGGGGACTATGTACGCACGAGGTGACAAGAGCCCGTACGTAACTACATCCCTGTTATTGTCCGGGTAGGCTTAGGTTCACATCATACTATAGCTGTATTATTTGAGCAGTCTCTCCTATTAAATTCCTCTGTTTTACAGTACTACTTGAGACTAGACTTGTTACTGTAGAGATTTCACGAGTTCAAGCATGAATTACTTGTTTAAATTATATTCCTTGCTTAATTACTATTATTTGATATATTTATATGATTAGTCACAGAATAATTCTACTCCTCTTACGGCATATTTCCGCAATATATATACTTCATTGAAAGGTTTTTGTTAAAGAAATTACAACTCACACGTTTATTCGTGAGTGGGGTCAAGGACCCGTCAAAGCTTCTTACTCTTATGGGATCGGGCCGTTCGCCTCGGCAAGAATTCATATTTCACTTCTTATAGGATCGGGTCGTTCGCCTCGGCATGATTTATGTACCACACTCTCATGGGAGCGGGCCGTTCGCCTCGACAGGTTAAATAGATGCATCTATGATTTGCGCCTTTGACCCTCGACAGTGCACATTTTTATTATTATGTTGGATCGGGCCGTACACCTCGGCATTTTCTATATCATATCCTCATGGAATCGTGCGTAATATTTGGCAAGAAGTCGGAGTATCTGTAAGTTTTCTCGATTTGGGTTATGAAAATATATCTGAAGAGATCCACTATATTCATATATATGCTCCGGTTAAGGAGGGAAATTTCCAAATGGAGAGCTCGAGTTCCTCGTAAAGGGGGAGGGGGGGTATTCGTACCATATAATCTATACTTGTTTATCTCATTTATTTATGCTACTTCATATTTACATACCTTTTTACTGTACATGATATTATTGGACCACTAGTAAGTGTCGATGTCGACCCCTCATCACTACTTCTCTGGGGTTTGGCTAGATACTTACTGGGTACACGTTGCTTACGTACTCATACTACACTTGCTGCACATTTTTGTGCAGGTACATATGTGACTAGTGGTCTTGTGAGAGCAGAGGCGTGTATGCATGCGGGGACTTACATGAGCTGCATTCCATATTACGACCCGTAGCCGGCAGAGTCTCCTTCAGAGTATTTATATTTCTCCTGTCCAAATTTGTATTCCTGACAGACGTTGTATTTTATTTTACATTCCTAGTTGATGCTCATGCACTTGTGACACCGGGATTTAGGATGATTATGGGTTGTTCTGTATTGAATTCGTTAAAAGTATTATTATTTACTCTGTAAATCCCCAGTCTTTACTATTTAAATGGAAGGGAAATATGATTTCAAAAATAATAAAAATGAGAACCCAATTAAGTAATTATTGTTGGCTTGCCTGACATTGGTGTCCGGCGCCATCACGACCTTTATTGGATTTTGGGTCGTGACACAAAAGAACATAAGATATATACTTCAAGCTCAATAAATGTCGCACGATAAGAAATGAAAGAAATGGAAATTAGGCAGGAAGCAAGTAGAGTACAAATTTCACGTGAAGGTTTTAACATGATGATCTAATGAGAATATGGTTACAAATAGCCTAACAACAGACTAGTTGCACAGTTTGGCCAACATATCATGATGAGAATTGATCATAGCACAAATATTCTAAGAAAACTTATGATAGGTAAAAGAACAGATCGGCTATACATTAATAGGACAAGCATGCATCAGGACTCCTGTCAGTCGATCACACATAAGAGAAGAGGTGGAACATTTATCCAAGAAGTCTTAGGATATGCTAAAGACTACAGGATTGACAAGTCAAGGAATACAATTATCAGAGTTACAGATAGCAGAGAAACATATTTAGGCTAGATATTAATTTGCAAGGTATATGGAATGGTCAGGGATCAATTTGCAAGGTAACAGTAAATTACACATAAACGGTTTAGCAGAAAGAGACTTATTAAGGCAAATTCTAGGCAGGTATTAATTCCATAGGAGTTTTAGTACAAATGTTCAAAGTGAGGTATGAGAAAGGTTTTGATACTAAACGGTTAATGTAGGAATTTAAGCATACATAAACACGACAACACCAAACAATCATAACAGCCTAGAATTCTCCCAAATTGACTAAACATGAATGAACATATGAAAACTTATACAAGTTCTGATGAAGGATTGTAGAAGAAATTCAAAGCAAGGTCACCCCAGTATCATATTGGCTTAGAAAGGTCCACATAACACAGATGTTCAAAAGCATGAACACAAATAGGGAAGAAATATAGTTGCGAGGGTTTGAACACTTACCAGTTTGCAGATTTAACAACATATAGAGGAGAATCACCAAGTTTCAGTAGCAAAGTGATAAAAACAACAAAAAACTCCAAACCCAAATGCGTCAGAGTTCACAGGAGCTTCGAACGAGCCCCGAGCAGTGCTCACACCAAGGAGGTATATAGAGAAGATTCTGGTGGTCTTGGTGTTTAGCCGGCCAAGTGCCCAAGTTTTAGAATAATATAGAACAAGTGAGAGTGAGAGAATAACAGTGATTTTGGTCCGTTAAAGGGGATTAGAGGAGGGGTTTTTATATTGGTAGAAACTTGAAGAACAATCATGGAAAACAATCACAAATAAGGAAGGAAAAGATCACATGCAATCAATAACAAAGTTGGTAAAAGAGATGATAGAAATTTCAAACCCTAGTTTAGTCCAACAGCCATAAATCAGACCAATAATGCAAGAATCATTCATTGCAGAGTGTATATAGACGAAATATCGCCCAGATCTTCACAAAATTGGAGTCAATCAAGCATGCTCTTGGAAGGTAGTTCTTACCAAAAATAGAGCAAGAATTAAGTAAGACCACAAACGCGTATATAATAGAGAAGTATCACAAAACAGGTAAGTGAATCATGGATTGATTCCATTTTTAGGTTGGAATCGGAGAGAAATTAGGAGGCGGCTGCTAGGGTTTCTCAGAAGAGGAAAAAGGTTAGGAGATTTTGAGGGCGGATGGTAGAGGAAAATGGGATTAGGGCTTGGGTTACGGGGATATAAGGAGAAAGGGCTGGTTTATTATGGGTCGTTGATCATTTAAGATCAACGGCCAACATTAAAATAGGAGACGGGGCGGGTTAAATGAACGGGTCGTGATCGGGTTTAAGAAGGGCTCGTTTGGTTGGGCTGCTGAAGATAAAATAAATGGGCTAAGTGTTTGAGCCCGTAATTTGGTCCGAAATTAGCCTTGTATTGGGCTGGAATTTAAATACAAAACATTCATTAAAATAAACTATAAACAATGACTAATAAATAAATAAAAATATTATTCATGTAGTAAAATGTTTGGAAATAACAACTTAACATTGTAAAAATATGAGAAATGCTATTTTAGTATGAATAATATAATAAATATAATTATGTATAAAATATAGGTTATTATCGTAAAATTATGTAAAAATAGCTTTTAAACACAAATATAATTATATAAAGTAAGGTAAAATATTATGAAACATATATGTAGATTCAAATAATAAATTTGGATGATTAAGGCATCACAAAATAATTTAAAGGGGTAATTAATGCATATTCAAGTAATTAAAATGCAAGCGAATCAATTTTAAAGCTTTAAAAATTATAACAATTATAGAAAATACTTGTATAACTCTTGTAAATTAATTAATGATGCAAAAAATGATATTTTGAAAGTATATATACTATTTGAAAAAATATGAGGGCAAAATTGGGTATCAACACCTTTTCACAAGTTATTGTTCCAAAGACATGCCAAGCAAAATGGTGGGAATCAATTCAAGATGTTTATTCAAATGATGAAGAGTCTTTCAATCAATATTCCATTGGTCGAGGCTTTGGAACAAATGCCCGGTTATGCAAAGTTTATGAACGATCTTGTGACAAAGAAGCGGTCAATGAATTTTGAGACCATCAAAGTCACTCATCAAGTGAGTGCAATTATTCATTTAATGGCTCCTAAGTTGCAGGATCCCGGTGCTTTCACGATTTCTTGTACAATTGGAAGTACCGAGTTTGCCAAAGCTCTTTGTGATCTTGGGGCAAGTATAAATTTGATGCCTTATTCGGTTTTCAAGACTTTGGGAATTAGGCAACGGAAACCCACCTTTATGAGATTGCAAATGGCCGATCGTACAATGAAAAGGTCGTTGGGTGTGATTGAAGATGTTTTGGTCTGGGTTAATAAATTCATTCTTCCGGTAGATTTTGTCATTCTAGATTGTGAGGTTGATTATGAAGTTCCAATTATTCTTGGGAGACCTTTCCTTGCTACAGGTAAGGCTCTTTGTGATGTTGAAGCCAGAGAACTCACTTTCCGAGTTGGTGATAAAAAAGTGGTATTCCATGTGTGTAAGTCCATGCGGAAACCTAATAGCAATGAGGTGTGTTCTTTTGTGGATTTGATGACCGATGTCATTGTTGATGATACAAGTGCTACAATCAATGTTGGTGATATGTTGGAGTCCGTCTTGCTCAACTTTAATGATGACGAGATGGATGGCTTCATGGAATGTGTGAACTCTTTGCAAGGAATGGGCTTATACAACTATGCATCCCGGAAATTGTCCTTGGATCTTAAAAATAGAAAAACTCCTCCTACAAAGCATTGTATTGAAGAGCCACCTACCTTGGAGTTGAAGCCATTGCCTCTACATCTTCGATATGAATTTCCTGGCCCTTGTTCTACTTTACCGGTTATTCTTTCCTCTTGTTTGACTAACATGTAGGTAGATTCCACATTGGCGGTGCTACAAAAGAGGAAGAAGGCTATTGGGTGGACCTTGGTGGATATTCGGGGTATAAGCCCCTCCTTTTTCGTGGATAAGATCAAGTTGGAGGATAGCGCTAAACCATCTATTGAACATGAAAGGACACTAAATGAGGCTATGCAAGAAGTTGTCAAGAAGGATATTATCAAGTGGTTGGATGCAGGGGTTGTCTACCCCATTTCCGATAGTTCATGTACTTTTACGGTTCAATGTTTCCCAAAGAAGGGGGCATGACGGTGGTCACCAATGACAAGAATGAGTTGATTCCTACAAGAACGGTGACCAGTTAGAGGGAGTGTATGGATTATCACAAGCTCAACAAAATCACAAGGAAGGATCACTTTCCACTTCCTTTCTTAGATCAAATGCTAGATAGATTGGTCAGTCGTACTTTCTATTGCTTTCTTGATGGGTACTCGGGCTACAACCAAATTCTCATTACTCTGGAAGATCAAGAGAAAACAACCTTTACATGTCCATGTGATACTTTTGCTTTCAAGCGGATGCCATTTGGTTTGTGTAATGCGCCGGTGACTTTTCAAAGTTGTATGATAGCTATTTTCACGGAAAAGGTGGAGGAATACCTTGAGGTTTTCATGGATGACTTCTCGGTGGTCAGGGATTCTTTAGATGATTGTATAGAAAATTTGGACAAAGTGTAGGCTAGATGTGAAGAAACCAATTTGGTGCTCAATTGGGAAAAATGTCATTTCATGGTCGAGAAAGGTATTGTTCTTGGCCATAAAATCTAAAGGAATGAAATTGAAGTTGACAAAGAAAAGATTGAGGTGATTTCTAAGCTTCCACCCCCAACTTCGGTGAAGGGTGTGCGAAGTTTCTTAGGCCAAGTGGGTTTTTACCGGCGCTTCATCAAAGATTTCTCTAAGGTGGTGAACCCGTTGTGCAAGCTTCATAAGAAGGATGCCAAATTTAATTTCAATGATGATTGCATAAGTGCTTTTGAATTGTTGAAGCTCAAGTTGCCAACTACTCCCATCATCACCACTCCAAATTAGAGTGTGCCTTTTGAACTTATGTGTGATGCAAGTGACGTAGCAGTTCAGACTGTTTTGGGGCAACGCATCAGTAAGATTATCCATCCGGTCTACTATGCTAGTAAGACCATGAATAGTTCCCAAGTCAACTATACCATTACGGAGAAAGAGCTTCTTGTTATTGTGTTTACAATTGAGAAGTTTTGCCCGTACTTGATGGGTGCAAAAGTTATTGTCCATGTGGATCATGCGGTGCTTCGTTATCTTATGAGCAATAAGGACTCCAAAGCTCTGTTGATGAGATGGGTGCTCTTGTTACAAGAATTTTATATTGACATTTAAGATAGGAAACGTAGTGAAAACCAAGTGGCGGACCACTTGTCTCTTTTGGAGGAGGAGGGGAGGCCGCATGATGGCCTGGAAATTAATGACTCCTTTCCCGATGAGCAGTTTTTGGCAATTTCAATGAAAGAGGTGCCATGGTTTGTGGACTTAGCAAATTATTTTGTGTGTGGAATCATTCTGGATGAGTTCTCTTTAAGCCAAAGGAAGAAGCTCAAAAGGAATTGTCAATATTATTATTAAAATGGACCATACCTTTTTTGGATTTGTACGGATGGGGTAATTAGGAGATGTGTACCGGAAGAAGAGCAAGGTGATATTCTTAGGGCTTGTCATTCTTCGCCATATGGTGGTCATCATGGTAGAGCAAGAATGGTGGCCAAAGTGTTAGTTGTGGTTTCTATTGGCCCACTATTTACAAGGATGCTAGTGGGTTCGTAAAAAGATGTGATGAATGTCAACGGGCCGATGGAATTTCAAAGAAAAATGAAATGCCTCTCACAACCATTTTGGAGATTGATATTTTCGATGTGTGGGGCATTGACTTCATGGGCCCTTTTGTGCATTCTTGTGGTAAAACCTTCATCTTGGTCGCGGTAGATTATGTGTCCAAATGGGTTGAGGCCGTCTCTTTACCCAACAATGAGGCGAGAAGTGTAGTGGCTTTCTTGAAGAAGAATATTTTCACAAGGTTTGGTACTCCACGTGTAATTATAAGCGATGGGGGGTCACACTTTTGCAACAAGGCTATTGACACTTTACTTAGCAAGTATGGTGTTACTCACAAAGTCACGACTCCCTATCACCCCCAAGCTAGTGGGCAAGTGGAAGTTTCCAACCAGGAGATAAAGAGTATCTCTTCTAAAACGGTGAATGCTAATCGGACGGATTAGTCCAAGAAGCTTGATGATGCATTATGGGATTATCGGATGGCTTATAAAACACTATCGGAATGTCACCATGCCGGTTGGTGTTCAGAAAAGCTTGTCATCTCCCGGTAGAACTAGAGCACAAGGCAATGTGGGCTCTAAAGAAGTTGAATCTTGATTGGGATGTAGCCGCTAACTTGTGGGTTGCACATTTGAATGAATTGGATGAGTTCCGGTACCATGCTTATGCGAGTTCGTCCTTGTACAAAGAAAAGATGAAATATCTCCATGATAAATACATTTGGAACAAATAGTTCAAGGTGGGCGATCTTGTATTGTTGTTTAACTCAAGGTTGAAGATGTTTCCAAGGAAGCTAAAATCCAAATGGAGTAGTCCTTTTGAAATTGTTGGTGTGATACCTTTTGGTGCATTACACTTGAAGAACAAAAATAATGAAGTATTCCGAGTTAATGGTCATCGGGTGAAGCACAACTTGGGCAAGGTTGGAGATAGTCACGAGGTGGTGGTCATTCATTTCACTTGAGGGCATTTTGCGTCATGTCGCGACGTTAAATCAGGCTCTTTTTGTCATGATCCAAATCGATGGGCCGCGACGGGCACCCGGTACCTTACTCAACCGAGTACCAACATAATATATCTTTCCATATCATACAATCATTGATAACTAAGCCGGAGAGGCTGCCGTGAGATAAGTAGAATACAACATGAAATACCAACTTATACATAAGACATACGGGCTATAAGACCAAAATAACCACTCGTACACTGAACATAGGCCGACAAGGCCATACAATCCTTTACGTACATGACATTTGTCTACAAGCTTCTAAGATTACATAATTATCATAAAGGTCGGGACAGAACCCCGCCATACCAAAAAATACACGTCTAAATCATACTGGCCAAACAAGCAACTCCGAAGCAAATGGAGCGCACCAACACCTTCCGCTGAGCTGATAGCCTACTTGGAGGACTCTTGACCTGTCTATCGGGACCTGCGTGCATGAAACGCAGCATCCCCGGGCAAAAGGGACGTCAGTACAAATAATGTACCGAGTATGTAAGGAATAAAAATCAGTAAATAATAGACATGAGAGAAACATTGAGTAAAAGACTCAACATGTATGTTTGAATAGCTCTATGAATCATTTATATCTACAATGCCATGCATATGCGTATAAATGTCATACCATGCATAGGTATATGCGTTCATAACATCATCAAGCCTCTGAGGGCATCCCATCATATCATCTCGGCCACTGTGGGCAAAATCATCAACGTATACCAGCTGATCAGGTGGTGGTGCATATATAACGCCGTAACCTTTTCCCATATCCCATATATATATATATATATATATATATATATATATATATATATATATATATATATATATATATGTGTGTGTGTGTGTGTGTGTGTGTGTGTGTGTGTGTGTGTGTGATGGGTCAATGTACATGTATAAATGAATTCAATGCATGAGAAGTACGTCAATAAAACTTCTCGGAACGTCATAAGACCATTATGCCTCTGATTAATATCATAAAATAAACTTTATCAACTTACGTATTTTCTAAGACCCATGAACAAACGATAGAACAATAAGACATATGGGAATTCAAGAACATAGGCACTTCTAATACTTCTATGAATAGAATCATTTATGGATGTTGTGCATTTGCTCGTTTCGTTTGTGTCGTGTAGATCATGCCAAAAGAAAAGAAGGGATAGCCTTAACATACCTGGACCGATTCTCTTGACAATTCCTCTAACACACGTCTTTTGCGACGAACACATAACAACGGATCGAATTAGGGAAAAATTCATATGATATTCTTGAGAAAGATTGTACCGTACTCCCTTAAAATCGCAAAACTCTCGTTGCTATAATATTACGTAGATAATTTCGTATGAAGATTTCTTGGTTGGAGATCTGTTACATTTGTAGATGTAGAACACCTCCATTTTGGTGAATTTGATCACAATTTTGGATGGCTTTTCTTGCTGAAGCAAATCACGTTTTCCATCCATATATTTGTGAATTTGAGAAGCATCACGTATGAAACTTGTGTCTATCTTCATTAGCTGGGTAGTTCGTACCCTTTTTCATCTTGCTTCTTTTACTTGCTGAAACTTGTGTCTACCTTCTGATTCTCTTATTCCTTTTTACCATAAGAGTGGATAGACATTCTTGCCTTAGGGATCATTATCAAGAAGTTTACACATCTTAGTGCACACATGATCTGCTGAATACCTCATATTTATCCATCATAAGCATAATGCAAAAATTGTGTTCCTTTGACTTAACTCTTCCACAGTTATATCACTTACCAACTGTCTTTCTGGAACTCTTCCACAGTTATATCACTTACCAACTGTCTTTCTGGATGTAGGCATCATCGTATTATGAATAAGATAGAGTTTAGAAAATTGAGTTCTTACAACTGAGCTCTATCATACGATCTAGAGTAAGAAGAAAGAGTGACTGTCATAAATGCTTTGTAGCCTCCTGTTTATAAGTGTGGTACACGACACACCCATAAACAAGACTCTACTAGACACGGCTTGTAGACTCCCTAGTACAAAACTGCTCTGATACCACTTTTTGCCACGACACAAACCGATGGGCCGCGACGGGCACCGGTACCTTACTCAACTGAGTACCAACATAATGTATCTTTTCATATCATACTATCATTGATAACTGAGCCGGAGAGGCTGCCGTGAGATAAGTAGAATACAACATGAAATATCAACTTATACATAAGACATACGGGCCTATAAGACCAAAATAACCACTCGAACACTGAACATAGGCCGACAAGCCCATACAATCTTTTACGTACATGACATCTGTCTATAAGCCTCTAAGATTACATAATTGTCATAAAGGTCGAGACAGAGCCCCGCCATACCAAACAATACACATCTAAATCATACTGACCACACAAGCAACTCCGGAGCAAATGGAGCTCACCAACACCTTCCGCTGAGCTAACCCTAGCAAGTGGGTCGGTCCAGGACCGGGATCGGCCCAGGACCACGGCCCATATGGGTAGTGGGCCTAAACGGTCCTAATCGTTTAAGACCGGGACCGGGGGAGGTGGGCATGGCAAGTGGGTCGATCCTTTGCGCGAGGCCTGCGAAACCGGACCGGTCCTAGCGCGCCTAAACGGTCCCAAACGGTCCTAACGACTCTAATTTTTAAAAAACATTTGCCCGTTGGGGCATTTAAAATGTAGTCATTTGCTCTGCCAAAATAGCCGTTGGCTATTTACAAAATAGCCATTTAACTATCTCAACTTTGTTTTAACCCTAAACTTTTTATAATACACTTTTTCCCTATTTTCAACTATAAATAACCCCTCATTCTTTTATTTTTCTAACAAAATCATCAATCTTTCGCAATCTCTCTCTAATTTTCTTCTATAATTGCTTACTTTATTGTTATAATTTGTGAAAATTTATAAAGTTGGTGAATTGAAGTCTTCAACGATAATTAATTTTCAACAAGTTGTTCGTCAATTCGGTAAACTCGTTCCAACTCTTAAGTTTTAATATTATAGTTTTATTTGTTTTATTTACTTTATTTTGCTTGATTAATTAAGATGGCTTATTCCTTAAAAAAGATATTTAGTAAAAATAAGGAAAAATCCAAGAGTGGTGAATCTAGTGGCCAAACTGTTCCTCCTCCCCTTTTCCCGGCTCCCCGACCCAAACCTGTTACCCGTCCTACACCTGCTATTCTTGATAGCGATAAAAGTTTATTGCAATTTACCGAGAGTCAATTTTGCCATAATATTGCACTCGGTGAATAATTTACCGAGAGTCAATTTTGCCATAATTGTGGAAAAGAGTTAGTTTTTAAATATGTTGGAGGTCGGGGGGGGAGGGACAGGGGGAGGGGAGACGGGAAGTTTGACTAGACACATTTTGCTACACCCTCAAGATAAAGCTAAATATTTTCGTATGAAAGCTTTGGCCGAGGAGACAAGTGTACCTAGTCAGGCTGACCTTAGTACCGGGTCAAATCAATTTCAACCGGGAATTAACATTATTACCTGTGGTATTTTATATTATGATCCAAAAAACGATCGGGAAGAATTGGCAAAAATGGTTACTGTTATGTGCTTACCCTATAGTTTTTCTTCTAACCCTCACTTTGTGCATTATATTAGAAAAGTTTATAATCCTACTTATAAAGGTTTTCCTCGCACAACCGTAAAGAGCGATATTTATAAATATAAACATGAATTTAAACAATATTTGCGCTATTTATTTACTCATATAAATTATCGTGTTGCTATTACAACTGATATTGGTAGAAGTGGTAATGACTGTGATTACCTTACTGTTACCAGTCATTGGATTGATGAGGATTGGATAATGCAAAAGTGCATTATTGCTTATAGAATAATGAATTCACGTCACACAAGGCAGTTTATTTTTAGCACGATTACGGATATTTATAGATATTTTTGCATTAGTGATAAAATAATATCAGTTTCAATGGATAAAATAACTTGTATGAACAAAAATTAATATATAACTTGTATTTTGGCACATCTTGATTAGTTTCTTTTTCTTCTCAATGATGGTATTAGCACCTTGTTGTGCTCATTCCATAGGAGGGAGGAAGACTAAGAAAGATATTGCCATATTTTTTTAATGCTATAATAAAATTATAACGCATTGCTTTGAATATGTCCTTACAATTTTTTTGTCTTTAAATTTGAATTAAAAAATTTAGGTTACAATTCTATAATATAATTTACAAGGAATTGCCTTAGATATTTTTATTACTATTTTTTTTCCTCTAACTTCTATAAAAATTTAAAAAAAAATAGAAAGTATCTGTTGGGCCCACTTAGGCTCGGGACCGGCCCACTTAGCCCGGAACCATTAGTTTACAAAAGCCCGCGAAGTCCGAGCCCACATAGGCCCGTTTAAGTTGGGACCGGACCCACTTAGGACCGGCCCACGAATTCCACTTAGGACCGAGCCCGGCCAACATGTCAGCCTTACGCTAAGCTGATAGCCTACTTGGAGGACTCTCGACCTGTCTATCGGGACCTGCGGGCATGAAACGCAGCATCCTCAGGCAAAAGGGACGTCAGCACAAATAATGTACCGAGTATGTAAGGAATAAAAATAAGTAAATAATAGACATGAGAGAAACATGGAGTAAAAGACTCAACATGTATGTCTGAATAGCTCTGTGAATCATTTATATTTACAATGCCATGCATATGCATATAAATGTCATACCATGTATAGGTATATGTGTTCATAACATCATCAAGCCTCTGAGGGCATCCCATCATATCATCTCGGCCACTGTGGGCAAAATCATCAACGTATACCAGCTGATCAGGTGGTGGTGCGTATATAACGCCGTAACCTTTTCCCATATTCCATATACATATATACGCGTATATAATGCCATCTGGTCATGGGTTAATGTACATGTATAAATGAATGTAATGCATGAGAAGTACGTCAATAAAAATTCTCGGAACGTCATAAGACCATTATGCCTCTGATTAATATCATGAAATAAACTTTATCAACTTACGTATTTTCTGAGACCCATGAACAAATGATAGAACAATAAGACATATGGGAATTCAAGAACATAGGCACCTCTAATACTTCTATGGATAGAGTCATTTATGGATGTTGTGCATTTGCTCGTTTTGTTTGTGTCGTATAGATCATGCCAAAAGAAAAGAAGGGATAGCCTTAACATACCTAGATTGATTCTCTTGACAATTCTTCTAACACACGTCTTTTGTGACGAGCACGTAAAGGCGGATCGAATTAGGAAAAAATTCATATGATATTCTTGAGAAAGATTGCACCGTACTCCCTTAGAATCGCAAAAATTCCGTTGCTATAACATTACGTAGTATAATTTCGTATGAAGATTTCTTGGCTGGAGATTTGTTACATTTGTAGATGTAGAACACCTCCATTTTGGTGAATTTGATCACAATTTTGGATGGCTTTTCTTGCTGAAGCAAATCACGTTTTCCATTCCATATATTTGTGAATTTCAGAAGTTTCCTTGTAAATTTATATCCATATCTCTTAAAATGAATTAGAGATCGATGACTAAGCCTTCAAAAGGTGATGACTAAGCCTTATCAAGTAACTTTCAAGAGTCATCAATTGGCTTTGATGTGCTGCCACGTTGGGAGATGTAATTCTTATCCAATAATTTAATTATCCACTAATCACTTGATTAACTTATTAATCTCTTATTAACCAATAATTAACCAATTCCCTACATAATTAAAAATCATCTCAAATTACTTAAAATACTACCCACTTTTAACACACTTTATACATCTTACTATCATGGTCATATGGTACCTTGTATGGCATTAGTCCATAAATACGGGGTATTGTAGCTTGGACCATACTTTATCTCAAAATGTCAAATTTCGACAAAATTCATTTTTTCGATTTGCTTGCCCTCTCACCTTCATGAATTTACTCATCACTTATTTTAAATAGCATAATACTTATAATCCCAAAATAATCTCATTCTCGAACTTACGTCGATTAACTTACGGCAAAACTTTAACGTACGAAAATGCGGGATGTAACATCTCATTTCCGAGCTTCCATCAATTTATTTATGGCGTACTTTCACGTACGAAAATATGGGGTGTAACACTTTTTGGGAGGCAACCCATGTTCTTTTCCTTTTTCTTTTGTAGTTAGGTGTTATTTGTGTTGTAACTTGATTTGAAGTGTTCTACAGGGATGAGTGTGACTTACAGGAAAGATGGACAAAAATATGGCTAAGTGTTCAAGATTGTGCGGACCACACATTTCTATGTGCCACGACAGAAGAGCATTGCGGCCGCACATTTCTCTTGCGGAGCGCACATTTGAAATATTAAAAAAGTGTCAAAATACCAACTCTTTGAAGTTTGAGCTTGTCAGTGTGGAGGTCGATCTGCGACCACACGTGAAATTTGCGATCGCACCTGAAAATGTACGGGCCAGACATTGGATTCTGAGACTGTCCACCCAGGTGACAGAGTGCGGACCGCACATGAAAATGTGCGGCCACACTCACCATTTTTCCCCTTCTCAAAAAGTTGGTATAAATAGAGGAACATGACTCATTTCACTCTTTTCCCTCTCTGAACAAAACATGGTTGCTCTGTAGATTTTTCTTGAGAGATTTTAACTATCCTCACACATAACCACCTTGATTATTTACTCATTGCACTCACTCTACCTGGTATGCCTCAATTTTATGTTAATTATTTTTGTGTTAGTTTAATTTTTAGATTATTAGTTCTTTTTAGGCCATCTGTTATTAGAGTTCAATTATGTGTCCATGTGGGGTAGATCTGAACTGGGTAAACATAATACATTTTCTAATGGGGTTGGGTTAGTTAAATTTCATATTTTTACAATGTTTCCATGTCTATTTGTGCACTCACTCTACCTGGTATGCCTCAGTTTCATGTTAATTTTTTTTGTGTTAGTTTAATGTTTAGATTATTAGTTCTTTTTAGATCATCTGTTATTAGAGTTCAATTATGTGTCCATGTGGGGTAGATATGAACTGGGTAAACTTAATACATTCTCTAATGGGGTTAGGTTAGTAAAATTTCATGTTTTTACAATGTTTCCATGTCTATTTGTGCGAGAAATTGAAAAACCTAAGTAGGCAAAAATATGACTGTTCGTGATTTTTTTGAAATCTGCGGCCGCACTTGAATTTGTGCGGTCCACAGATTGGAAATTTTGGCAACTCAGTAAAGAAGAGATCTACGACCGTAAGTTAAAATGTGCGGACCTAAGATGTCCATCTGCGGCCGCAGATCAACTATTTCTCTATCATCAGAGAGTCTGCATTTTTGAGAGTCAGAAGTGAGGCCGCAAGTTAAAATGTGCGGACCGCACTTCCTTTCTATTGCCACACAACAGATTTTTGCGGACCGCAACTCCCTACTGCATCCGCACATCAAAATTGTGCGGACCGCAGATCCCTTGTCTAGCAGCATTTGTTATATTCATAACCCCATTGTGTCCAATAAAAGTCCTGAATGTGTCGAACAATGAATTGCAACTAACATACTTTATTGCTTTTGTCATGACCCAAAATTCACTATAGGTCGTGATGGTGCCTAACGCCACTGTCAGGCAAGCCAACGGTGATTAATCAACTTAATTACTCATTTTTATTACTTTTGAAACCATAATTTTCATTAATTAAATAGTATAAAATAGAATTTACAGGGTAAAATATAATATTTACGTGAACTACAATAACGAACAACCAGTAGGAACCCCTAAAATACGGTGTCATAAGTGCATGAGCATCTACTAAGGAGTATAATAAAAACACAACATCTGTCTGGAATACAAGTTAGATAGGAGAATATAAATAACTCTGATGGAGACTCTGTATGCTGCGGATCATAACATGGAATGCAGCTCACCGTAAAGTCCCGGCAATAGCCGCGCCTCTGCACCCAGAGGACCACCGGAAACATATATAGACCTGCATAATAAGTGCAGCAAGTGAAGCATGAGTACGTAAATGAACGTGTACCCAGTAAGTATCTAGCTTAACCCCAGAGAGGTAGTGACGAGGGGTCGACATTGACACTTACTAGTGATCCAATAAATCAAATATAGTAGGAAGTAAACAGATATGAGGCAGAGTAAATAAATGAAATAAACAAGTATAAATACATGGTACAACCCTCCTCTCAACAATAAACTCAAGCTCTCGATTAGCGGTTACCTCCTCAACCGGAGTATATATATTATGGACCTCATCAAATATGTCATCACAATTCAAATCATGAGAACTCACAGATACACTGGCTTCTTGTCAAATATTACGCACGATTCCATAAGAGTATTTTATAGAAATGCCGAGGCGTATGGCCCGATCCCATAATACTGTGTGCACTACCGAGGGTCGAACGACACGAACCATAGATGCATCTATTATATTGTCGAGACAAACGACCCACTCCCATGAGAGTGTGGTACATAATCTTGTCAAGGCGAACGGTCTGATCCCATTATAATAAGAAACTTTAATGGGTCATTGACCCCACTCATGAATAAATGTGTGAGTTATGAATTTTAAGGAATACCTTTCGATGAAAACGCATAGCGCGAGAGAAATTCGTAAGAGGAACACAGTTATTTTGCGGCTAATCATGAAGCTGGCTAAATCTCTACAATAGCAAGTCTATCACTCTACGCAAATCTAGTCTCAAGTCGTAATGTAAAATAAAGGAATTTAATAGGCAAGGGACAACTTAAATAGTACAGTTATAGCATGGCGGAAACCTAAGTCTACCCGGACATAACATGAATCTAGCTACGTACGGACTCTCGTCACCTCAAGCGTACGTAGCTCCCGCAACAAGTAGTACATATCAAATATATCACGTAGGGGTACTTTACCCCTCACATGGTTAGATAGGAGACTTACCTCGCTCCAAAGTTTCATAACTGGCTCCAACGTCTCTCTAACACCTCGAACCGATGGCCATCATTCCAAAACTAGTCAAACAACGTGCAAACCAATCAAAATATACCCCAATACATATAATTTAACAATTTATAATGATTCCCAACTCCGCTCAAAAAGCTAACAAAGTCAACTCTCAGGCCCACGTGCCCGGATTCCAAAAATTTTGAAGATAAACTTTACCCATAACATTACGAACTCAAATAAATAATTTATTTCTAATTCCATTTCCAAAATCGTGGTCAAAATTCAAAATTATTAATTCTAGGTTTCCTACCAAAATCTCACAAATATCCTATATTTTCCTCCTCAATTCCACATATAAACCATACATTTAGCTCACAGCAAGTGGGAAATTACTTACCTTGTGTTGCATGATGAAAACCACTCAAAACTTTCCCAAAAGTGAAGCTCCAAAATCCCAAACGAAAATGACGAAATGACAAAGTTCGATCTCTTATGTTTTGTCCAGTTTCGCTTCTGCGGACAGAATCCTCGCATTTGCGATGTCGCTTCTGCGACCACAAATGCGCATATGTGAAGTCCACTGGTCAGCAGCCCTATCACACTTGTGGACTCCTTCCCACTTCTGCGCAACTAGGGGTGCTTATCGGGCGGATCGGGCAGATAATTACGCTTAACGATTCAGCTTAACAGTTATCGGATTATAAATGTAGTAATCTGCTAGCCATCCAATAAGACAATAGGCGAATTGGTATCAGATTAACAATTAGTGGGCAGTTATCGGGCGAGTTATCGGCTAAACCAAATAGAAATTTTTTGAACAATCATTCAATCAATACCAAACAGTTTCAAATCAATACCAAATTTTTAATAACATCTAAGATCTAACCAAACAGTATTTTTAATTGAAGAGTCTTCAAGACTACTCATTTTGTCATACATGTATTAACCAAATTTTTAATACCATCAAGACTACTCATACAGACATACACATATTAATCATTGAGATTTCGATTTTTCAACTTCTCAGTTCTTAGTTCAAGAGAGAGACAAGGCTGACGACTTCTCTGTCTCTAGTGGCTGCAGACAATTGAGAATAAAATATAAAAATTAGGGATTTATCCATTTAGGATTTCAATATTACTTTATATACATAGGGGTAAAAGTATAAATATTAAAATTCTTAACGGGTTAACGGTTTACCCGATAAGAAAATTGAGTAATCCTCCCCCAAACCGTTAAGTCATTAATTATAAAATCTCAATTCGTTCACCATCCATTACCCCGATAATCCGATACCAATAAGCCAATAAGCCATCGTTTCGGTTCGATTAACGGTTTCGGAGAGTGCTAGCCAGGCTTCTGAGCCATCAGCTACACCAGTCACTGAGGCACAGATTGTAGAGGAGATCCCTGATGATGTTATAGGGGAGATGGTACAGCCACAGTTATAGAGAGATCAAAGAAGAAGAAGGTCTGGGAAGATAGGTTTGTCAGCTTTGTTGCCTTCACTGATTTTCGTATGTGGTGGACGGTGAGGTCGTTGACTTTTGAGAGACAATTCCTATTGAAAGATTTGGAAACATACAAACCGGCGACCTTGAGGAAATTCAGAGCACGAAAGGGTTAGATGTGGTACACTAAGAGAGTGGAGGATGCCAAAGAATACCTCGTCCAAGAGCTTTATGCCAATGTTTCTCATATAAGAAGGGGACGAAGGTGACCAAAGCGTGCAACCTCAAGGTAGGTTTGATCAGTATACGCTAAATGCGTACGGTTTGTCTTCGAGGATGTTGAGCCAAAGAAGTATCTGGAAAAATGTGCAATGAAGGAGGAAGTCCGACCTTGGTTGTCTGAGATCTTAGCACCACCAGGGCCACCACCACCATGGATTACCGCTGGGGTTCCCATTCAGTGGAACACTTTGAGTTTTGAGGCACATGGGTGGCAGACTTTAGTTTGTAGCAGACTAGATCCGTGCCAGAATGAGGCTCATCTTCCTATTTCTCGGGTTGTTCTTGTGGTTTCCATCATGGTCGGGTACCCAATTAATGTGGTTGTCGTGATGTCGGCCAACATTTCCTTGATAGCACGACAGGATAACTCGGCCTACCCTTATCTCAACACAATCACAGAGTAGCTTACCGATCCAAAGGTAGAGCCGAGGTCTTTTACCACCAAGGTGAAGCCAAAAAAGCCATTTGACTGGTACTCACTAATGGATCCGCCCAACCCAAAGAAGAAAATCCAGCCTTCTACCACCACAAGCCAGTCTAATGAGCCAGAAGTGGTAGTTAATAAGATAGTGGACCTTCCATCCACCTATGCTGATCCTTCTACTAGTGTCGCTGCTATGCCTCTGCCATCATCCTCAGCTCCTACCACAGCCCCTAGGATAGCTCTGAGGAGCTGGGAAAGGAAGTAAAGAAGATGAGGAAGTCCCAAGCAAGCAAGAAATCAGTGGACAAGCTCCGAAAGGAGGTGACTAGACTTTCCACAGTCGGAGACCTACCTTTTGATATGTTGCTTCACCCGCACCAGCTGGCCAGTCTGAGAAGCCAGACCTTGCTGTTGACACTGCTGAGGCAGTGCGTGCGATGTTCTACAACCCAACCACGCCTAGATTTGATGATGATGAGATACAGTTGGTTGATCCTGAGGGAGATGATATTGCTGGGGACACTGAGAAGTCCAAGGATCCTTAGGGAGTTTTCTTCACCCTCTCTTCTTTCACTCTTGTTTTCCTAAGCATTGGGGACAATGCTTACTTTTACTCGAGGGTGGAGTTTATTTGATACATTGACACATTTTGGATACATTTGGGCTGTAATAATTTGATGATTCTCTTTCTTTCATTTTTATTTGTATTTATAGTTCATTAGCTTTTTTATTTTTCCATTTTAGTTATTATTTTGTTAAGTAGATTTTTTTTATGCTTTAGTAGATAATAAGTCTTTGGTTTTCTTAACGCCACGGTTCTTTCCAAAGGTAGTTTTTGTTTGAACCAGGTGACTCGTCCAAACGATGGATGGCGTGACAACCTTCTTAAGGGAATGGGTCCGTTTTTTGTATTTAGGTAATAATAATAGTAGTAGTAGTAACAAATAAAAATCCCTAATCAAGTCATTCTCAAAGAGTTCATCATGCTTCATTTGGTACCAGCACACTTAACTATGTGCTTATGGTTAGAGATAAGATTTTTAAAAGAAATAGCTCTAGTTAGTGACTTTGTGACTCTTGAGTTGACTTTGGCGATTACCGAGTGGTTTATTGGACCATAGTGATCTTTAAACTTGAATGTGGTTGTTGTAGGCACTCGACTCTATCCTCTTTTACGATCTATTGCGTGAGGGGTGAAATGAATTATTTCTAGTCCAAGTATCCGTGTGAATGGTCTAGAAATTTCTCCGAATGTGCTTCAAGGCAAAATCCTAAGTTTTGCTTGGTTTCAGTAGGCTTTCACTGGCCCATTTGAGCTTTCTATTACCAACCAATGTCGTTTTATCGTGACCCTCTCTTGGCACCCGGACTTTCCTTCATTGCAACCCGAAAAAAGTCCTACTTGATTTCGAACCGAGTAAGCTTACATTAGTGGTGATCTACATGAGGGGCAAGCCTATGGTACTTGAAGCTATACCTGTGACATTCTCTTATGAGAGAAGAGTGAACTTTTCATGAATCTTAAGATTGAGTGCTAACTTTTTAAGTGAGCTTGGCAAATGGAAGGTTGAGGAGGAAGAGTTTGGAGTCCACCGTGACCTATAGTGGATTTAGCCTTTCTATAGTGACAACAGACTTTGGACATTGTTCTTTAATCCTAAAGAAGAAACTACAAGGGCGTGGGTTTGGATTTCACTACCAGGTCTGCTGTCAGATGTTTTGCAAAAACTGCTATGCTTTCAATTGCTTATGCTGTTAGAAAGCCAATGGCAATTGATAAAGCAACCCATGACAAATCAATACCAAGTACTGCACGTGTTAAAGTTGAACTTGACCTGCTCGACAAAAAACCCAAGAGAGTTAGGTTACAATATTTGGATACAAAATCTGGAAAAATTGTTGAACACTTTCAAGATTTTGTGTATGATAATCTCCCGAGTTATTGCAGCTGCTGTAAACGTCAAGGTCATAATGAAAAGTTATGTCATTTGAAGAATGAACAAAACAACGAACAACAGCATAGCTTGATTGAAAGGAAAGGAAAGGTTATAATGAGTGCTTGATACCTACTGATGAGATGAACAAGGTGAAAAAGTTACAAGGGGATGCTAGGGATTTTCTAAATACAAAGCGAGTTGAAGCTAAACAAGTTATAACCACTACCAGAAACTACTGACTTTTCACTCTGCTAAAGGTCAACAAATTACTAATGGGATCGAGGAGAATACAGGGGATCTGGATTTGACTAAAGATGAACACAAAGGAGTCGAAGGGCATGAATCAAGATCATGTCGATTGATGAGTGGTAAGTCAAGGCAAGCTGATGAAATTGAGAAAGGAGAAGGGGTAGAGCATGATGGAACACTTGCTGAAGAGTAGATGCAGTTGGGGAGGAAACAATCTGATGGTGCTCAGCTAGTTAATGAACAACTAGGATCAGTTTCTGCTTCAGGTCGTGAAGGTGTTGATGCTGGTGGTTCTAAGGGTATTGATCGATTGAATTCAGAAAAGGTGCATATGGTGGATTCTGTCAAAAGCCATGATTTGGACAGGTATACTACATGTAGGAATAATCCTGGAGTTGAGGAAACTGATGCACTTAGTTATCCTAGAGTTGATGAAGCTACTGCATTAGGTTGTGCTGAGGTTTTGAATGGAGCTGCTTCAGGTAATAAGCAACAAAAAAATTAGCCCTGGTTGATCAAAGAATTTGCAGTGGAAAGGTTAGTGATCCACAAACAATGCAAAGCAGTAGGAGTTATGAGGTTGATGCTATAGAAACAGAGCAACTGAGAAGGACTCAACAAAAACCTGTTTCTAAATTACCTCGTGACATTCCAGTTGCTACTGCGTTAGGGAGGATTTACAAGGTTGTTGGTTCTGCTCTACAAAATCATAATATGGCACTACATGCTCCTGGGATTCCAACGATTAATGATTGAGATATGGAATATGTACATAATTGGAAAAATTCTGCAAGTGCAGAAAAACAAGCACTCTCTAAAGACACAACTGTGAAGAATGATCATCAAACTTTGGAGGGGGGACTGCACTGTACTACATGCACTAGTGTTGATGGTGTTCAGGCTAACAGTTCAGGAGTTGACGGCCACATTAATGCTAGGCAGGAACAGATTAATGCTACTCCTAAAACAGGTAAGGCGGATAAGGGAACTGGTACTTTAGAATCAGATAAGCATGAGCACAAGGCTTCAGTATAATCTGGGCACATCGGGCTATCTCCTAAGCCAATTGGAAGATTACCTTTACAATACGATAGCACCAATGATGCATCAAGTACTCTTAATGAGCTACTGGAACAAGGTAAAAACTCAAACAACAGGGAAGATGTGGATGTGATGAGAGAGGAAGGCTGGAGTTCAGTAAGGCGCAAAAAAAAAAAGCCTTCATCTGGAATGTAATCTCCAGATGGAAATGCAGGTCACACGCAAACTTTGACCATGATTCAAAAAATATTAAAGGGCAGCTTGTAGTTGTTAAGGATGCACACAAATTGTCCAAAAACTCTCTTGCACAAGCTAATATTAATCTTACTGCAATTGGATCAAAAATTCTAGAAAACGTGAATCAATTGCAAGTTCTGCCTGGGTTATTGCATAACCCAACAAAAGGACTGTCTCTTCAGGATGTGCAGGAAAATAGTGTCACAGTAGGGGTTGCATTGAATACATCCCACTATGATATCCCCTCCAATGATTTGTTTGATAGATCTGGCAACATATTTCAAGCTTCACAAAACCAACCAACTGTATCAATGATGTCTTCGGCAACGAAACAACCAAAAGGAGGGGCTGACCACACAACAGAAGAAAATGATGACATGATGAGTGAAGACGACTTAAGTTATGAACATTTCCAGAATTCAAACAAGCTAAAGGAGGCAGTTACCTCTAAGATCAAGACATGGGCTGACCAAGTAGAGGAGTATGACGAAGGTGAAGATAACAATGATGTTGATTCCCAGGAGCTACACACTCACATAACAGTATCGACACCATAACAAGGTGATAAAGCAGGGGAAGGGGCAGCATATGTTATTGAGCAGGTTGCTAGTCCTTCACCAAGTGTGCAAATCAGAACAAAACTAAGTCCTAATGCTGATGTTTTTGTTCCTACTGGACAACAACTATCAGGTACGATTTCCAATTTTAAATTAATTCATAAAACCACTGGGAAGGTAGCTAGTAAGAGTGGAGTGGCTGCAAAATATAGCTTGACTCCGACAAACATCCTCTGAGCTCTAGTAACTCATGACATGGATACTTTAAAGGCTCTTGACAATCCGAGGTACGAAAGAGGAGCTCTAGTACATGCAAACAATCCTATTGATGCTTTTGGGATATAAATGGGTCAAGATTGGTATGAAGAAGGGGAAGATGAAGAACTACTGGATGCTTGATTTTAAAAATATAGCTAGGGAGGGAGACCTATCACCCAGGTAAATGAGAAGTGGATCCAACAAAAACAAGAAGAAACCACCCGAGAAGCAACATAGTTGGGACGGCAAGGTGGCACACGAGGTTGTCATTAGAAAACCTCCAATGAGGGTTGCAAAGCAAAAGGGATGCCCCTATAACCCCCACAAGGTCAAATAGGTCAAAGAAAAAATGATGAAGTTCAAAGCATTGATGAATATTGTTGAAGAAGAAGTCAAGGAGTTATAATTTGAAGAGTTCACAAGGATACAAAAACAGGGGCAATACTCTAATTTTTACCTTGTTTTATTCTTTCATTTTAAAAGTATTACCATATGTAATATCATCACAGAGTATGTTATAAACTCTGTGATGATCATAAATACTTAGTGCGTTCTAGTTCTTATTTTTTACATGCAGGCTAGTAGACGGGGTTGTTAATGCCTCAGTAGGTATTGTAACGTAAGGTTTAGCGCAGTATGGGTTTGATTATGTCCTATGCCTTTGGAAAATATCCATACGGCTATGAGATCATTTGCCCTCGTGAGACTATATCGGCAAACTATTGAGGCTGCATCATAAGGCAATGAAAGTGCAGAGGGATGATTATATAGCCAAGGCATAAAAGCAACACTACTGTAGCTTTTGTCCCCCTTACTTGTACTCTTCCTTTGTGGTTTCTCTGTTATTTATTAATATAAAATCTGCTGGGCAGCATGCCTAGTGGTCTATTTGCTAAAAAGAATTACATTTTTAGGTCAAGTTTTGAAGTTTGAGCAATTGTAGCCGTTGTATTTTGATATTTTAGGAAGTTTGTGACTACTTTGGGATTTAAACATCATAGTTTATCAATTTAATCTTAGATTATGAGTTTAATTAATATTTCTTCTTTATTTTCTTCATTCTTCACTATGAGTAACTAGACTTTTACTAGGGTTATCACCAAACCCTAATGTGTAAACCTTATAGGTATTTAATTTAATATTTATTTATGATTGTATGTTGATTATTTAGCCTTGTTAATGCTTTAATTTTAGAATTAATGATTGGAAACATTGATTCATGCCTTTTTTATATGGTCTTTACTTGAGAAAGAGAGACATAGTCTAGGAAAATATGGCTAACAAGAAATTGGGCTAATTAAGATTTTGATTAGCCTAATTAAAGGGTTTTAACTAGAAATAAAAAAAATCTGACTTGAGCTCATATCAACTATTTAGCTTGATACTCATTTACGCTTGAGAAAGCCAAATTGGGCAAAATCACTCTATGACCGAGAGGTATTGAGTGGGTAACTTAGAGTTGAGAGCTATAATACAACCTAATCAATAAAACAAGTGTTAACGTACTTAACCCATTAGGCGAACACCTAGGTAAAGGTCACATCCCTAGGCTTTTTAACCATTTGGTAAAAATAACAAAAATAATCATTCGCTTTCTAGTTTCTTCTCTTTAGTTTATAATTGTTAGAGTTAATTTAGAAGTAGAAAACAATTTTTTTTGTTTGGAAGCGCAATTTAGTTATTTCATTTGCTCTCATCAAGTGTATACCCCTAACATCCATATTAAACTCCCTGTGGAAATTGACCCCGACTCCTGTTGGGTACTATTCTTTCAACAACCGTTTTCACTCACTATTGAGTGCGGATTGGATGTGGATCAGGGAACTACCCCTTAGGATTGGTATTGTTTGATTCAATTGTGCTAAGTGAAATCCGTGTATGCAAGGTGACGAGTGGGTACACGAGTTATACATGGTATTTGATCGGTTTAGGCTACTTAGACTATTTCCATGCTTTAATTGAAATGCCATATCATGTTCTAAATTCTCATAGTCAATTTATCCTTAATTGTGTTAGACTACCCTTACATTCCCTAATTGACTTATTTAGTACTTGTTCTACAACCTACTTGCTAAATTGCTCTCATGCTTTAGTTGAACTTATCGTCTCTTTTAATTGTTATATGCTATCTCTTCATTGATAATTATCATTATTTGAAGTTATTGTCCGTGTTATCTCTTTCCTTATTGATTTTCGCTACTTGGAGTAATTGTTCATGTTATCCTCTTACTTGTTGGTTTCCAATATTTGAAACTCATTGTTAAATATTATCTCTCTTATTGTGAGTTAGTCTTATCTAATATCGTGGTTATACATTATTTCTCTCATTGTTGAGTTATTTGGTGTTGAAGTTGTGAAAGTTATTAATGCATTAAGGCGATGTTGGTTATTGTTGAAACATATATCTTATTGAGCATTTTTTATTCATTGTTGTTATTGATATTTTGTATATATTATGGGGGAGCCATGGGCTATTGTTGTTGAAATATTGATATTGTTGTTGTTGGCAGGTTGTGATATATGGGCACTTGTGGTGTGAATTATTGTTATGATATGATATTGACGCGCATGCGGCGGTATAAAGCTTAGGGTTGATGTGCATGCGGCAATATAAGGTGGGACTTATGTGCGTGTTGCTTGTAGGGAAACTATGTCAAACCACACGGCATCATAAGGTGGGCTAAAATGCGTGTAGCTATTTCGAAAAAACTGTTTTCAAAAACCTATTTCAAATGTAAGGCTCACGCGGCGGTATAAGAAAAGATTGTGATTGAAATTGATAAATGTGAATACGCGATGGAACCTTAGTTGTGATTCTTGACTATACTAGGCGGTACCTTGGTTTTGATTTCACTATACACGAGGCGGTACCTTGTGATTCTTGATATTTATCTCATGTTGCAAAGTGTTTTAGGTAGGAATATATCTTGTTTTTTAATTATTTATTGTTCTAGCAGTTGTTGTTCGTACATGATCATTGTAGCTCTTTAGTTACTTCTTTTATGTTATTTCTATTGTTGATTTCCGGCACTAGTTCTTGCTATCATCTTGTTCCGTATCAGTTGTTTCTTCACGTTCCATTACATATCCGTATTACATTTTCATACTGTCTATTTATATCCTAGTAGGTGTCTTGATCTAGCTTCGTCACTACTCTACTGAGGTTAGGCTTGATACTTACTGGGTATCATTATGGTGTACTCATACTACGCTTCTGCATATTTTTTTGCAGATCCAGGTATGTCCGCTCGTGCCGGTCGATAGAGATTACCTGCTAGCTACTTTTATCGGAAACTTCAAGGTATGCCTGCACGGCGTCCGCAGGACTCAGAGTCACATTCCATTACTCTTATATACTATTGTATTTGCTTTCGATAGTGATGTAGTAGTTACTCTAGTTATACTCTGCTGAGCTTATGACTCAGTTCCATTGGTTTTTGGAGAGCGTACTGTTGAGATTATGTTTTGTATCGAAAGGTTTTATCAGTTATTCAGCTTTGTTTCTAGCATTTTGATAATTATTCTGTCAAGTTGTTATTATTTGTTAGGCTTACCTAGTCGTAGAGACTAGGTGCCATCACGACATCTTACGGAGAGAAATTGGGGTTGTGACTGTTGTCATCTCTAGTACATCTCCATGCCACCAAAGATGTGTGTATAACTCTACCCTGACCCTTTGTACCTTGAGCCACTGTAACCTGAGCCGTTGTACCCTGAGCCGCTGCAACCTGAGTTGTTGTACCCTAATCCGCTGCAACCTGAGCGGCTATACACCTAGCCATTATTTTTTGGTTCGCGGTAGGGGTTTAATGAGCTCGGGGGAAGAAAATAGGAGGATAATATTTCATTTATTAAAAGCCAATACTCAAAACAAACTACTCAAAAATATTTTCAAGGTGCTCATGGTGTATCCAATACCAATAAATCATTCTCATCAAGCACATTTGAATCCTCTTTTGAAACAAAGATGTCTAATATTTTTATTTCATCTATAACTATATGATATGTTAATTAATTAAACATTAAGAAATAACTAAAATTTTAAGCACAAAAAATATTTATATTCACATAAAAAATATTATCAGTTTGAGATTGGACTACTCTTCTTGTTATTTTTAATTTTCTGTAATTTTATATTTTTAATTAATTATATTATTAAGCCCATGGGCTGACCCAACCCATCCTCGATCAAGCCTCATGGGCCACGAGCTTACTTGGGCCAGGTTTAAAAGCCTCATTTTTAAATAGGCTCCAAAAACCTTAGCCCACCCCTATTAAATTACGGGCTGGGTTGTGCCGGCTCTACTAAAAACATCAATATAGTCCCGTCAAAACCGGTGGCAGACAAAAATTTTAAGATCATAGGTGCTCTACCTTCAAAATTATAAAATTGTAAGTGTTGATGTTCTTGGTGTCATGATATCAAGGCCTAATGTCGGACTTAATAAGCTATTTGGTGCCAAAATTAAATGTTTGTTTTCTTTTGAGTAGATATTATTGGAATAGATTGAATACATCTTAAGAAATTTGAATCTCAATTTTGTGATGGCTTGGTGAGTTTTGATGTGGTTTGAATTTAAAATTCAAAGTAGAAGATAAACATTGAAAAAAACTGATATGTGTATCACACTATGTATCAATTGTATATCACATATATATCATATGTGTATCAAATGTGTATCACATGTATATTGACGAGCGCAAAACACAACACAAAATTGATGTTCGCTAGTCAAAAATAGTATAGTTTAATTATCGTCTCCACGGAGATTGGAGTTAAATAATGTTCAAGTAATTTCTAGCTTAATGCTATTCAGGATGATTAACACTTTGGCTGGGATGACTTATAACTAAAATTAACTATGAAAACTAAAATAATTAATAATTGATTACAGAAAGACAAGAGTTGAGCAACACTGAAATATCCATGGGAGAAATAAGGATCGTGACAGATTGGTGAAAGATAGCTATTTGGGATCCAACTCTAGTTCAATTCACTCTAATGTTCTAATGATTCTCATGAATTCACTCGATGATTAGTTCAAACATGTAGTCAAGACTTATCTCTCGATTAAATCCTAACTCTACGAGGTGAACTAATATAAGCTCTGTGAAAATATGCAAGCATGCGTTAATGGATTGGTCTTCAGAAAAACGTCTCTCGAATATTCTCCTACCTTGATTTAATCAACAATTCAACAAGCTCTTTCGATTACTTGAGAAAATCACTAAATTAAACCAAACAAAATAGTTTAAGATAATCACCACAGTATTCCTCTTTCGATTAAATAAATTGGTGAATAAAGTTGCAAATAATTCAAAGCTCCATAAAAGAATTCAATCAAAGAACTAGAGTTAAAATTCACAAATATCAATCAAAACACAATATTCGTCTAACCCTAAGGGAAACTACTCCATAATCATGGAGGAAGACATCACAAATATAATTAAAAAGTAAGAAAATATCAATCTAACGTTACAATCTAAACTCTCGTATTAAATTAATAAAAAGATGATAAAATATTGTGTCTTGTAGCCGCCAATGCTCTCCAAAAGCTTCCAAGGTTAAACAATACGTATTAGTAATAAAACGTGCAGAACTTATAGGCCCACCGCCTTACAGTCTATACCTAAGCCTAGAATTATGGATGATGTTGTGAATGAAGGTAACCTTGATGATACTGATAGCTATTGGGATCATAATCTTTTCTCTTTTACCCCTATAATGCAAACGTATGGGCTTTATTGTTTATAAGGTTGTTCAAATGGTCATGTTTTCAACGTCAAGGGTGAAGTTGTAGGGATGCTTAGAGGTATTAGGTGAATATGATATCGCCATACATGTGGTTATGTTTAGAGGATTATTAAGATTGTTTGGAGAACAATAACCCGGCAATAAAGATATCAAAAGGAAAAATGATCCAATTTGTGCAGTTTAAGTTTGACACTTTCTTTATTTTGAAAAGTAATTTTAAGTCGCCAATTACTGGTTAAGGGTTATTAAGGTCTTTTTACCTTCCGTTTAACCCTAAAAACAAGTATGCTGGACCAACCCAGTAGAAAAATCACAAATGTATTGTAAAGATGAGACTAATTACTTTATTTTCCTAACTCGGTAGAAAAATCGCAAATGTGTTGCAAAGCTTAGCAGAAGAAGAGACTTATTATTCCCTCCGTTTTAATTTATGCGAATCTATTTGATTGGACACGAAATTTAGGAAAAGAGAGAAGACTTTTGGACTTGTGGTGTAAAATGAGGCATATATATTTTGTGTGACTATAAATCATTGCATAAAGGTAAATTATTTTCAAATAAGGAAATGGATCATTCATTTTGACACGGACTAAAAATAAAATAGGTTCACATAAACTGAGATGGAGTGAGTACTTTATTTTTAAAACGAGACCGACTAAATTCTGCTTTTGAGCATGGTGAGTTCTCCGAGTTGCACTTCTTAGATATCTATCATGTTCATTCTTTTAGCGGCTTTAATGGTTCTATTTTCTTTAATGTTACATGTTTGGGAAAAAAACATCTAAGGATTCCGCACTAACTGTGTCTCAACTATGGTTAGTTAAAATTGAATATATGGAGGAAAGGGAGGATTGTTGGACATTTGGAACCGGTTTCTCTATCAGTAGTGATGGGCTGGTATTGACATGTTTTCTGTCACGACTCAAAATCCGTTAAAGATCGTGATGGCGCCGAACATCACTGTCAGGCAAGCCAACACTAAATAGTTAATTAAATCCTCATTTTTTAATATTTTTGAAATCGTAAATTTACTTTAATTTATTTAGTAAAAGATGAATTTACAGAATAAATAACAATATTTTTCAATTCCAATAGCGAACATCCCATAATCATCCCAGAACCCGGTGTCACAAGTGCATGAGCCTTTTCTATAAATTTAAAATAAAATACGATAATTGTCCGGAATACAACTTGGACAGAAAAGAAAATACAATACTCTGAAGGAGACTTTGCTGGCTGCGGTGCGTCGTATAGAATGCAGCACACCTAAGTCCCCGCCATAATCGCGCCTTTGCGCCCACAAGGCCGCTAAACATATGTGTACCTGCACAAAAATATGCAGCAAGTATAGTATGAATACGTAAATCAACGCGTACCCAGTAAGTATCCCGCCTAACCCCGAAGAAGTAGTGACGAGGGGTCGACTTCGACACTTACTATGGGCTATAAATGGGATATCAATGATATAATTAAGTATGAATTATATGAAAGGTTGCAAGCTCAATATTTTGAAGTAAGTAAGTAGTTCTTTCATAATTAAGAAATCTCCAAATTTATCTCCCATTATTTAACAATTTAACTCAGGTCGAGGAGGCAATATCATTATTTATAAATTTCAAGGCAAGCAATACAAGCATGCGCAAATCATGCCGAGGTCGTACGACCCGATCCAATAAATATTTAAATTGTGCACTGCCAGAGGGTCGAATGACGCGAACCATAGATGCACCTATTAATAATTATTTTTAATAAAATACAAGTTTCTCATTTATAGTCAGGTATCTCATACAAGCCTTTCAGTAAGTGAATTTAACCTCATACAAATCTTCAAGTAGTGAATTTAACCTTATACAATTCTTTTATCAATTTTTATCATGACTAAGTGATTATATTAGCAAGTAAGGGCACAAACATTCTAAGTATAGCATGATACGGGTCCTAAACTATCCGGACAATAGCATAATAGTAGCTACATATGGACTCTTGTCATCTCGTACGTACGTAGCTCTCACAATTAGGTACAAATATTTATTTAATTTACCTATGGGGTTAATTCCCTCTTACAAGGTTAGAAATGAGACTTACCTCGCTCTGAAGTTTCATAACCGGCTCCCAAGCCATTCAATTAACTCAAATCGATGTCCAACGCTCCAAAACTAGTCAATAAGTAAGCAAATCCGTAAATATATACTCTAATACTCATTATAATCCTATTTACAACAATTCCCAACTCCGTTCGAAAAAGTCGATAAAATCACCCTCGGGCCCATGTGCCCGGATTCCAAAATTTTTTGAAGATAAAGTTTACCCATAGCCTCACGAACTCAAATATATAATTTTATTTCCGATTCCATACTCAAATTCGTGGTAAAAATCCAAAAATACCAAATTCTAGATTTTCTACCAAAACCCCACAATTTTTACTAATTTTCATGTTTAACTCCATATATAAACCAAGTATTTAACTTCATAATAAGGGGGAATCACTTACCTTGAGTTGCTTGCTGAAACTCTCCCCTTGAAGCTCTTCAAAATTGCCCAAACCAAATAAAAATGGGAGAAAAATGGCCAAAACCCCGCTTAAAAGCATTCTGCCTAGCCCGACCTCCGCACCTGCGGTCCAATAGCCGCTTCTGCGGCTCCATAGGTGCAGTCCAAATTTCGCTCCTGCGGTCCTCAATGCCCAGCCAAGATCTCGCACCTGCGAAAGTTTCTTCGCTTCTGCGAGCTTCGCATGTGCGACCTGCTATATTCATCTGCGCAAATTTTATGCACCAGCAGTGGCTGCCTCGCGCCTGCGCACACGCAGGTGCGCTTCTCCAATCCGATTATGCGGCTCCCCCAGCTCCAGTCCCTTCTCGCTTCTGCGAGAAATTCGTCACACCTGCGACCAAAGTCACGCAGGTGCGATTACACCAGAAGCATTAAGCTTCAGAAATTCTTAAGTCCAAAAATCGATCCGTTAACCTTCCGGAATCCACCCGAGACCCTCAGGACCTCAACCAAATATACCAACACGTCCCAAAACATGTTACGAACTTAGTCGAGCCTTCAAATCACATCAAATAATGTCGAATTCATGAATCGCACCCCATTCCAAGCTTAATGAAATTTAGAATTTTAACTTCTACATTCGATGCCGAAACCTATCAAATCACGTCTGATTGACCTCAAATTTTGCACACAAGTCATAATTGACATTACGGGCATACTCCAACTTGAGGAATCGAAATTCGACCCTGATATCAAAAAGTCCACTCCCGGTCAAACTTCTCAAAAACCTTTAAATTCCTAACTTTAGCTCAATGACTCCAAAATGACCTACGGACCTCCAAATCCACTTCCGGACGCGCTCCCAATACCGAAATTATCATACGGAGCTATTCCCAGAATTAAAATTCCAAACAGACATCGATAACATCGAAATGTATTTCAACCCAAATTTATGGAATTCTTTCAAAATGCTAACTTCCACAATAGGTGTCGAAACGCTCCCGGGGCATCCAAAACCCGATCCGAATATACGTCCAAGTCCGAAATCATCATACGAACCTTCTGGAACCTTCAAATCCCAATTCTGAGGCCGTTTACTCTAAAATTCAATCTTAGTCAATTCTTCCAACTTAAAGCTTTCGAAATGAGAATTTTCTTTCCGATCCAACTCCGAACTTCCCAAAATTCAATTTCGACCATACGCACAAGTCCTAATACCTGAAGCAAAGCTGCTTATGGCCTCAAACCACCGAACGACGCGCTAGAGCTCAAAACGACTGGTCAGGTCGTTATATTTTCATACATTCCCACCGCATTCTTGTACACTTCAATTCAGGAGGTTAGATGAACATGATTTTCGTAAGGCTAGGATAGTATAAAAAAGTCTGAAATGTGATGTTTCATTACTGCAGGTTGAAGATGTTAATAGGTGCCTATATGTTACTCTGTCCACTAACGATTCACTATTAGTTGGCCAAACTTTATTGCATATAGATAATCCTAGTCTGGTGGACGTTCCTAAATTTGTAGGGTCATTTTTGGTGGGTAAAGTTGCGTTTGGATGTACAGACAAAGTCGAAATACAAACGTGTAGAACTTATAGTCCCACCGCCTTACAATCTACACCAAATCCTAAAATTATGGGTGATGTTGTGAATGAAGGCAAACTTGATGATACTGATAGCTGCTGGGATCATAATCTTTTCTCTTTTACCCCTATAATGCAAACGTATGGGCTTTATTGTTTATAAGGTTGTTCAGGTGGCCCCGTTTTCAACGTCAAGGGTGAAGTTGTAGGGTGCTTAGAGGTATTAGATGAATATGATACTGCCATACATGTTGCTATGTTGAGAGAATTATTAAGATTGTTTGGAGAACAATATCCCGACAATAAAGATATCAAAAGGAAACATGATCCAATTTGTGTACTTTAGGTTTGACACTTTTTTTATTTTGAAAAATAGTTTTTAAGTCGCCAATTACTGGTTAGGGTTATTAAGGTCTTTTTACCTTTCGTTTAACCCTAAAAACAAGTATGGTGGACCAATCCAGTAGAAAAATCGAAAATATATTGTAAAGAATAGACTAATTACTTTACTTTCCTAACTCGGTAGAAAAATCGTAAATGTGTTGTAAGCTTAGCTGAAGAAGAGACTTATTACTTTATTTTTCAAACGAGACCGACTAAAATCTGCTTTTGAGCATGGTGAGTTCTCCGAGTTGCACTTCTTAGATATTTTCCGTGTTCATTCTTTTAGTGGCTTTAATGGTTCTATTTTCTTAGTGTTAAATGTTTGGGAAAAAACATCTAAGGATTCCTGACTAACTGTGCCTCGGTTGCAAGAGTTTTACAATAGGCAAAAGGCAATTGTATGGTTGGTTAAAATTGAATATAAGGATGAAAGGGAGGATTGTTAGATATTTGGAACTGATTTCTCTATGAGTAGTGATGGGTTGGTACTGACATTTTTTTCATACACTCTCACCGTATTCTTGTAAACTTCAAGTCAGAAAGTTAGATGAACATGATTTTCGTAAGGCTAGGATAGTATAAAAAAGTCCTAAATGTGATGTTTCATTACTGCAGGTTGAAGATGTTAATAGGTGCCTATATGCTACCCTCGCCACTAATGATTCACTATTAGTTGGCTAAACTTTATTGCATATAGAGAATCCTAGTTTGGTGGACGTTCCTAAATTTGTGGGGTCATTTTTGGTAGGTAAAGTTGCATTTGGATGTACACACAATGTTGAAATACCTATTAGTAATGAAACGTGTAGAACTTATTATGAGCCTGTTTGGCTTAGCTGATTTAGAGTAGCTGATAAGCATTAGGTGCTGAAAAACACTTTTAAGTGCTGAAACTGATTTAAAAAATAAGCAGTTACATGTTTGGATAAAAGTGCTTAAACTAATAATAAGCAGCTGAAACTGTTTGATTAAAAAGTGTTGATAAGCTCTTTTTATGTTAAAATGACTTAAATGACCTTATAACAATTTACACTACTAAAAACGTTATTTTCTTCAAAATTTTAGATTCTACATAGATTCTACCTATTTATCATGTTATTTTAATTATAAAAATGATTAGATAATATCTTTTTTATAAATATAGTTTATGTTAATCATAAATTAGAAGGGGTGGAGTATAAATTAACAAAAGTTAAGAAGAAAATCTTAAATAATGCACACAGTGTTTGTAGAGAAGAAACAAGCACTTAATATGTATTATTTGTAATAAATAAGAATAAAACATTCAACTATCATAAATATCTTGAGCAATCAGATCACGAATTGCCATCCAAATATTATTATCTCCTTGATTTTCTATATTTTCTTCATCTGCAACGTTGACTCTTGTGGATCTTCCAATATCAGGATCAACACGTGGCACATATCTCTCATTCTCAGCTTCTTGGAATGCATTGTCCATCTTACATTTCTTTCTAATGTAATTGTGAATCGCCATTGTAGCCAATACGATATCTCTTTGAGTGTCAATATGATAAAAAGGCATATCTCGCAAAATAGACCACCTTGCTTTCCATACCCCAAATGTTCGCTCTACAATATTTCTGCAAGAAGAATGCAAATAATTGAACATTTCTTTATGTCCATTTGGTGCTCGCAATTGTCGTGTCGCACCTCGACGAAAGTTTGCAAGATGGTATCTCACATTATCCCCTTTATATGAAGTCATATATCCCTTTATGTGTGAATATCCTGCATCAACAAGATAATATTTGTCCCCGGATGGATGTGAAAAATTCAGTTCGGGTCTACGAAGTGCCTCACCAAATATACGGTTATCATGAGCTGCTCCTTCCCACCCAACCCATGCAAATGTAAAACACATATTAAAGTCGACAACAGCAAGAATATTTTGAGTAGGATAACCTTTACGCCCAATATATGGTATCTCTTGACCTTGAGGCAATCTTGCTTTCACATGTGTGCCATCAAGTGCTCCAATACAATCCTAAAAATATATACACGCATAAACTAAATATAAGTTTACACTAGGTAATTTTTTGAGTTAAAATATAAAAATATAATAATATAATTATTAAGTATGTCACTTACTTTAAAGAAAGGGAGATATCGTTGATTACATGGCTTGTGATCTCCTGCACCATCATTATAACTTGAATGTGGTTGAATTATGTCTCTTGCAAGCTTACCAATGGCCTTTAGAACACTATGAAAATGCCTATGAATTGTTTCTCCTGAATGTTGAAAAATCTCTTGTACCAATCGATTTTCGGCACCATGTGCACAAATCATCAAGAACATCCCTAACTCTTCATAGACAGACATCCCACGCGTGGGTTTAAGACTATATTTATCAGTTAGATCTTTGCTTAAATAAAGAAACACTGACTTCCTCAATCTAAAATTTTCATAACACCGAGTCTCATTTTCATGCAATATCTCTTGGATAAATATATTCCAGTTCGTTTCGATGTACGACATGGTTCCTTACAAATGTATTTCTCATAATATATCAATATACTCTTACATGCTATTCGACATAGTGCCATCCGTTCCTTATTTTCTTGAGTTTCCTCTTCTTCATTTTCGTCATTTAACAAGTCATTGTTCCAGCATTCCATTAAACTGAAATGAAACAGACATACAAACTGTTACGAATTAAAAATGACAAATGCTAACTTCAAAGTTGATAGTATAGTCATCTATTAAAATAAAACACGTAATGTCTAAACAAGAAATGATTAAACCACCATTATGTATAAACAGGAAACAAAACATTAAGAAAATATAACCTTCTGGACATACTTTAAAGGACAAGTTAAAATATCTAATGCTAATGTAATATGGGTAAGGCATCATCAACAACTTCTCATATTGGATTAGATGGATTATTCGGCACGAAGGATCGTCGGTGGTTGTACTCCAACCAAGATTTCCTAGCTTCATCAGTAGACAACTTCAAAAATACATGTCGCATCTCTTTCTGTGTCAACAAGTTCACAGCACAATTAAAAATATCACTCCCTTCAAGAATACCAGGAATATTTTCTAAAATATCCATGCACTTCTCAATGGTGGGCTCTGAAGACTTAGATGTGTTGTTATTAGATATGAACTCAATAAGGGAGTGTATCTCCTCTTTTAGTGACAATGAATTATTTTTTGTCTTGCGCTTTTTCACTTAACTGCTACTGCCACTGCCATCTATTGACTTTCGCTTTCTAAGCGATGGCTCAGGAAACGTAATTGAATCCATATTCTGCAAGTCATGACTTTCATCGCTTATTTCATCATTCCATTGTTCTATGTCATTATCATAAACATCATTTGTTCCATCATCATCTTGATCTAACCTAACTTCCGACTCTTATTCTTGATTTGCTGCACGTGCTCTCTCTCCGGTGGCAATGATATCAGTAAATAAAGCATCGTAACGAAACCATATCAGCGAAAGGTCTTTGTTCCTAAATTTTTTGTATTTAGAATTCTCCTGTAAAAAAGAATTTAAAATTACTCTAAGCAAACAAATAAAACTAATAATTAATAGAGTTATGAAATAATTATAGAAAAGGACAAGCAATGTACCTTAATTTGTTTCTCCCACCAATTATCATCTGCAATAATTGTTTTTCTTGTGGGATCCCATCCTAAACCTGTCTCACCTCTCATTAACTGCTTAAAAAGAGTCCACTCTGCTTTCATGTGATCCCAATGATTTTTTATTTGTTTTCTAGTATATTCTAGTCCCGTCTTCTTATTAAACTCATTTACCATATTCTTCCATCCATCTTTAGACAAGTAAGTGTTTGGCCTATTTCCTTTTCTAACTTCTTGCTCACACAATTCAATGAATTTAATATGTGCATATTCGTCCCACTTAGCATTATGTCGTTCTCCCATAATTGAATGTTAACAATCTGAAGAGATTACAAGATTTAGCTATAAACGTACACATATAATAATATTTATGCACAACTCAAAATAAATAAAGTTCAAAAGAACGCCTTCTTATTTTTGTATGTCACATATTTTTGAAGTATAAATAATTTTCAATATTATAATGAGACCAACTGTCTTAAACGTCTAGTGACTAACAAAACAAAAAAAAGCATGTGTTGTTATATTTGAGCTTCAGAGATAGCTTCCAATAAATTTATGTTCCTACTCGACTCCTTCTTTCTCCTCATGAGTTGTGACCGTGAATAAATTTCACAAACAAGAAACTTTATGTATAACTAGGTATCTTTCGTATTACATCCAAAATATATTTGCTGGTCTTCATCAATGCATGAAGAAGGGGATACGTGTAGACTACCTCCTTATAACATTAATAATATACTCAACTCTAAACAAGAAGTCATGAGAAAAAAAAATACAAGACAAGAAAACCCGTGCGTAAAAGTAAAAGGCTGGCCTGTTTTGTACCGTCACTTTGATTACACGCATAAAAATACTGGCCGAGAAATATGAATTTGACAAACAACAAATACTCAGTAAAGTTTAAAACATATGGGATGAAAGGGACAAAAGTAGCTTATGATTTGGACTCCAAAACCAAAAATTGGATTCATTCAGCTTTCAATTCTTTTCATCTTAGTCACATCTTGTCTTGATAGAAACACGTAGGAGGATTTGTAAACATATCTTGATAGAGTGTTTAAAACATAAAAAAATTACCTGCAATTTGTCTGATAGTTGCAGAGAAGAACGAAAGAAGCACGTAAAGGAAGCAATGGCACGGCTGGAGAGGCAACAACTGTTTAGGTTTTATGAAGAACCGGGATAGAGTAAAACTATACGAAGAGTTTTGTTTTAAAAAGAAGTATTTTAGGGATAGAATAGTAAATATTTTGGTCAAACCTAAAGTGCTTATAAGCTGATATTTGATAAGTTGGGGGAGACCAACTTATGGCTTATGGCTTATAAGCCAGTCTGACCAGCTTATAAGCTTAGCCAAACACCCTTATAGTCCCACCGCCTTACAGTCTATACCTAAGCCTAGAATTATGGATGATGTTGTGAATGAAGGTAACCTTGATGATACTGATAGCTATTGGGATGATAATCTTTTCCCTTTTACCCCTATAATACATGTGAGCACCTAATATTTGCCTATATTTAAATTTTTATAACATCTTACTATGTAAATATTTTTAGAAATTTAATATATATATTTTTAGCTTTGTTACATTTTTTATAGTGTAGAAATTAAAAATAATTTAAAAGGTCAATTATTACTATTAGTAATATTTTTATTTTTTATCTTTATTTTAAAATAAAATAAATTTAAAAAAATCAAAAAAAATAATTAGATTTTTTAAAAAATTTCGGATGGGAATAAAATAATAGGAAAATTAAAAGTATGGAATAAAAAAGTAAAAGTAAAAATAGGTGAAAATTAATTTTTAAAAAAAGTAAAAGAAAGTGGAATATTAAAAAAAAAGTAAAAGAAAGTTGGAATTAAAAAATTAAAGTAAATGTAGCTGAAATATTTTTTTTAAAAAAGTAAAAGAAAGTGAAAATTAAAAAAGTAAAGTAAAATAAGTGGAAAATCAAAAAAGGAAAGAAAAAAGTGGGAATTTAAATATAATAAAAGTAAAAAAAGTGAGAAATTAAAAAATAAAAGTAAAGGAAAGTGTGGAATTATTCCTTTTTTTAAAAAAAGAAGAAAAGTCGGAAGTGGGAATTATTTTTTAATTAAAAAAATAATAAAATAATAATAATAAAAATAATCTGAAAAAATTCTGAAATTTTTTCTATAAATAGAAGAGAAATGTGATGAGAAAAAAAAAAGAAGGGAGGAGGAAATTGAGAGAAATTATTTTTCTTCTTCTACGCTAAGAGAATTTCTACTCGTGTCATTCTTTCTTTGTCTTTCTTTCGAAAAATTCAGCAAGTTGTCACCCAAAATCCAACAAAAATACTTCATAACATCCCTTTTTACACGCCAAACAGTGGAGTCAATAGTCGAGGTCGAGGATTTCATTGGAGCTCCGTTCACTAGGTTTGATGTTCTCCATCGCTTATGCTTGTTCGATGTTCGTCTGAGTTATTATACCTGTTCTTGGGGACTCATTTAATTAGAAATTTTACATTAAAGGTTTATTCTTCCCTCTGTTTTTTTTATCTTATTTCATGTGATTTTATTTATTTGCCTTTAAACTTTATAAATAATAATGTAAGTTACTCCTTAAATGCTATATGCTTAATCATGTTTATGAAAATATGGTATTCAAACTTGCTTTAAAGTTGAGAAGATTTGGACCTTAATGAGTTTGGGCTTCAATTGTTGAGTTGTAAGGTATTGGTATATGATGGTTTATTTATTCAAATATTTAAAATCATACACTTCTTCCACAAGTAATTCCATAATTCATGTCCTTCACAATAATCTCAAACTTAGGAAAGAAACAAATCATGAATGCGCTAGAATGCTTTAGGTGTACTCTTAATTAATTGAATCATCGTGATTTTGTATACGTTCGCGTGACATAATTACGCTTTCCAAAACTAAAATCAAGGTATACGTTCGCGCAACTTTGGGTGAAACAACCTTAAATATGATTAAAATGCTATTAATTGTGTACATGTACACGTGACATGATTTTGGCACAATAAACAAAACAGATTCACACACGTGATTCGTTTCAAAAATAATTTCATATTTTAATATAAAAGCGGATAGATAAAATATGAAAACCAATAAATCACAGTTTTCCAAAATTAATTCAAGCCAAGTTATAGTCAATAAAGCGACCGTGCTAGAACCACGAGACTCGGAGAATGACTTAAACCTTCTCCCCAGTCAACAGAATTTCTTACCCGGACTTTGTTTTTGCAGACCAATAATAATAGAGTCAAACCTTCCTTTGACTAGGGATTCAAATAAAAAGTGACTTGGAACACCCAAAAAATTAATTCCAAGTGGCGACTCTGTAAATAAAATAATCCCTACTCAAATTTGTCACTTTAATTGAAAAAACTCTTTAACCCAAAGAAATCCATAATATGTATATCACATATTGTGGGGTAAAAAAGAGTGTGACAGCTCTGACGACTCTGCTGGGGATCTCAACCAGAATTCGAGCTTGTACATATTGACTTTTATTTGGCTTTATTAATTTTGTATATATTGTAATTTATTGGTGCCTAATGTGCTACTTTTCCGCTTTTTACCGCTTTGATATTGTTGAACTATACATATAAATTGTCTTCTCACGCACCCCTCTAAGTGTTCTTGAAATTAATTGGGCATTTGCTTGACATAGCCCGCTTTCTTTGAGATAGCCGAGGTGCTTGTCACCCGGTGAAGGATTTAAGTCACACATAGTTTAGGCGGGGAGCACCACCAGCTAAGCCGGTAAGTAATACTACCGGTACGCTGACCCTCCTCGGCTCGAGTTGTCCGCTGGAGTAAGCCAGTCTAGATACCCTCTCCATTAGGATTTAAACCTAGAAGAATAAACCTCATGCCAGATATTCCTAGTAGGTTCGCTTTATTTGCATCACGTGCATTTGACTTAACAAGGGTCGGCACATGGGCCGAGTTCTGTTTTAAGACAGGTATCTTGTTGAGACCATTATGTCATGTTATGTGTTATTTGTTGCATTATTTGGGAGGCTTGCATTTTGATCGACTTCAGATAAATCAGTAGAATAAACAGAGGAAAAAAAACATGATGTGGTCTAGTACAAATAGTTTTTAAAGATTAATTTTCATAAAAATAAAAAAAGAAAAGAACATAGTCTGTTTTTACCAAATTACGCGGGTTTGATTCTCACCGGAACTGAGATACATAGGCAAACCTCGTCGGTTCTGGCTCCCAATTTTAAAAAAAGTCCAAAAATATATTTTTCTTTAATTCCTTCTTTATGAGTATTTTCTTAGAAATTCCCAAACAAATAAAAAACTTTAAACCCAGAAATATTTTCTTTGTAGAAGTCTTTCATTCGAAAAAATAAAACAAATCAAATAAAAATCCAAAAATATATTTCTACCTATTTTTAGAAGTCTTTTTCCCAAAAATTAAAAAAAAAATCAAAAATCCAAAAAAAAAAATTTCTTTCTTCTTTAGAAATCATTCTTTCAAAAAAATCAAAACCAAAAATCCAAAAATATTTTCTTTCCTCTTTAAATGCCTTTCTTTCAAAAATTCCAAAAAAGAAAAACGGAATCCAAAAATATATATTCTTTTTCTAAACGCTTTTATGGTTTGAGTGTTATAAAAAATGAAGAAAACAAATTAATTTATTTACTCCATTCCTGATTTTACCGAACTACGCGGGTCTGATTCTCACCGGATGTGAGATACGTAGGCAAAGCTTATCGGTTCTGGCCTCAATTTTAAAACAAAATCCAAAACTATTTTCTTTTAATTTCTTCTTTAGAAGTCTTTCTTTTAGACGTCAAATCCAAAAATCCAAAAATATTTTCTTCCTTTTTCAAAAGTCTTTCTCCAAAAAAAAAATCAAAATTCAAAAAAATATTTTTTTTTCTTTCGAAAATTATCAAATAATAAAAATTAAAAATCCAAAAATATTTTTTTTCTTATTTAGAAGTCTTTCTTTCGAAAATTTCGAATAAAACAAAGAGAGAAAATTCAAAATTCAAAATATTTTCCTTGTTAGGAGCTTTTGTGGTATAATTTTTAAAAAAAAGATTGATAAATAAATTAGAAAAAGAGTTAACTTATTTGCTTTATTTTAGGTATTCCCGAACTATGTAATGATCTGATTCATGCGGTGTCATGATACGTAGGCAATCTCCATCGGATTCGATCATAGCCATTAATAAACCGAGTGAAAAGAAGAAGAAAGAATAAGAAAGAAAGGAGTGACAAAAAAAAGAGCGGAAAAAAAGATTAAAAAAAGCAATAGTGAAAAAGTCCAAAAAGAGTACTCTTTGTCCAATTTGAAAAAGAAAACAGCATAAGGCTTCCGTGAATATGCTATCAAATGGCGCGAGCAAGCCGCTAGGATAAAGCTTCCAATGGACGAACCTGAAATGGTTACGGTCTTCCTATAGGCCCAAGAGGCGGACTACTTCCAGAACATGATGTATGTTATGGGTAGACCGTTCGCTGAGGTTATCAAAATTGGGGAGATGGTCGAAATTGGTTTAAAAATGGGCTAAATCTTGAGTCAAGCTACTTTTAAGGCTACATCACAGGTCGTTCAGAATGGTTCGGGGGGTTTGATGAATAGAAACGAGAGAGAAGATGGAGCTATGATGGCTTCTAGTTCGAGGGGGTCCCGCAGGTCATCCGACGAATCGTATATGCTCCCTATGATCCCACAACACTATTATCCCCATCAACATGCTGCTTATGTCGTGGCACCGCCTCCTTATGCGGTGATGAACGTGCAACCTTACACGCGGCCACAACATCATACACAAAACCGAGCTCCACCTCCCAGAAATGCCCATCCCTACCAAGCCTCATATAATCCCCCAAAAATGTCTCCCAATACAATCCTCGCCCAAGAGATCCCCTCAGTGAATCGTATTCAATCTTGTTCCAAAAGCTAATCAGGCTAGGTCTGCTATAGCCAGTGGCCCCGAATCGGCCGAACCACGAGTCCCCCTCGCACCGAGCTGATGCTAGATGTGAATACCACTCTGGAGTAGTGGGACACGATACTGAGGACTGTTGGACCCTCAAGAGGGCAGTTGAAGACTTGATTGAAGCCGAAAGAATCGTTCTTCGGGACGAAGAGGCTGCTGATATGACGAACAATCTGTTGCCTGCTCACAACACTGGGCCAGTTGTTGGAATGATCTGTGATGATGAGGAACTTGATCCAGTATTGAAAATCATAGTAGCCATTGCCACGGCAGAAGAAAAGCCAAAAAATAGTTGCCAAACCTGAAAGTTCCCTATCAAACGGGAGTCTCGGTAACCGGTCTTGCTGTCCTTTCTGCGTTTGGATTATTTCAGGGTGTGATCCAAATGTTTTACTTTATTGTCTTATTTTTCAATGTAAACCCTTCTATCTTTAAAATTCAAAAAAAATCAATCAAAAATATAAAAAAATCAAATGAAATTAATCTTTCATTGTCTAGAAATATCTCTTTTCTTAATCTTGTCACTTTTCTTATTATCTTTTCAGTTCTGTTAATGCACATTTTAATGATGTGGCATGCTTGTGGACTTCATGCCTAGATCCTAAAGCATTGTCAGACTTCGAAATAATGAATCAAGAATCAGAATGCAATAAAGATAAGTTTAAGAAAATAAAATAAAGACTCGGAACAGCTAAAGAAAAATTGACTCCAGATTGGAAAGGTCCATACATTGTAACAAGAGTACTGCCAAAAGGGAGCTTTGTATTTGAGAGATATTGAAGAAAATGTATCTGTGCCAGCTATCAATACAGACGCGGACAAAAGGTATTATGTTTTACCCTTTTACGCAACTTTAATGTTCTCTGATTGGGATGACGTAGGCTTTCATTCTCGCTACCCAAACACTATCAATCCTTTGAGCCGGTTACCTTTTCTTTGATTACCCTCTTTGGAACCTGAAAGTGTTATTGAAAAAAAAAAGGAAAAAAATGAAAAAAATGAAGAAAAAAAGAGTAAAAGGAAAGGAAAAAGAAAAAGAAAACAATACAAAACAGAAGAAAAAGAAAACAAAACAAAAATCCAAACAAGTTCCTATCACTTGAACTACGTTCGACTTGATTTCAAAAGGATACGTAGGCAGCCTCTTTCTGGGGTTCAGTCACATTCCTAAAAAAAATTAAAACTGGGGCAGATGTTACAATGGTTCGGCGATACTTTCGCCTGAAAGGTGCAAAAGTTATAATTCAATCCAAATCCTTTTTACCCAAATCCTTTTGAAGCCCTTCCAATCAATCAACGAGAATGTTTAAGAATTGGAAAATACAGCTACTTGGATCTGATACAACCAAATGAGAGAAATAAAATAAGAGAGTCTTATTGGTTAAAACCCTCACGTGCACCATAAGGTGATGGCGAGTAGAGAAAATAAAAATGAGATACTCTTGTTAGTAAAAACCCGCAAAGGGCACTATAAGGCGATGATGAGAAGAGAAATGAGAAAGGTCAGCTAGTAAAAAATCGCAAAGAGCACTACTGATCCAAAAGAGGATCTTCACAGTCATTGGCATCGACACAGTCCTGGTCAAGATTTCTTAGTTTTGAGGTAAAAGTTGTGATGAATTGCTGAGAGTCAGATGATTTACAAAGATCAGGCATCCAGTCCAAAAAGAATGTCATATTCATTGAAGTCCGCATGTACTCCAGATAAGACTTCTCTTTCCTTTCCCCGAAAGGGATACCTCTTGTATAAATTCATTATCCATTCCATTGTTTGTTGTTCTTTGAATCCCTTTTGGTCTAACTTTGTTCCAAAACTAAGGCAAAAAAAGGGATGGTAAGACTGATTTACCAGGCTTTTGTTTGATACAAGCTAATATTCAAGAGGCACCCAGCCTCATCAGGGGCATCAAGTCAACCCCGATTGGCCATGGTGGCTGATGCTTTGAAATCAAAAACTCTCGAAAGGAGGAAATCAAATTAAAAGTGCCTACAAGGCAAAATGAAGTTGAATAGGTTTAAGTCCCAAGTGGCTAACCGTTTTCGCGAAGTTTGAAAAGCCAAAGGTTTCCCAATGCTCTGAAATTGAAAGTTTTGGAGGAAACAAGTCGAAAGTGAAATAACACAAAGGAAAAATAAAGTTGAAAAGGTTAAATCCCACGCGACCAACCGTCATGTAAAAGTTTGAAAAGTCAAAGGCTCTTCGGGGCCAGAAATGCAAGTGGTATTCACAAAACATCTAGCGGCAGGTTGAAATTATCATCAAAAGAAGATGGGCACAAAGCCAAGCTACCAAAGACATCAAGGCAACAAACCGACCACCACTTTTAAAACTCACAATTTTTCTTTGTTTGCAGCAGGAACAAAGCAGTGCAAAATGACGATTCCTAAAGGACGAATGTCACCAAAGGTGTGTTTCGCAAAATCTCCATTTTCTTTATTTTTAGCATGCATCACTATTGTTCATACCTTCCATTTACGTAGCTTAACTCAGGTAGAACCATTTCGCCTAGGGGATCCAGCTCATAGTTCCTGGTAGAAGTACTCTTCGCTCAGGTTGTTTTACATAGCTTAACCCAGGTAGAACCTTTTCACCTAGGGGGATCCAACTCATAGTTCCAGATAGAAGTACTTTTTGCTCAGGTTGTTTTACATAGCTTAACCCAGGTAGAACCTTTTCGCCTGGGGGGTCCAGCTCATAGTTCCGGGTAGAAGTACTCTTCGTCCAAGTTGTTTTATATAGATTAACCCAGGTAGAATCTTTTCGCCTAGGGGGATCCAGCTCATAGTTCCGGGTAGAAGTACTCTTCGCTCAGGTTGTTATACGTAGCTTAACCCAGGTAGAACTTTTTTCGCCTAGGGGGATCTAGCTCATATTCCGGGTATAAGTACTCTTCGCCCAGGCTTGCTTTTCGTAGCTTAACTCAGGTAGAACCTTTTTGCCTAGGGGATCCAGCTCATAGTTTCGGGTAGAAGTATTCTTAGCTCAGGTTGTTTTACGTAGCTTAACTCAGGTAGAACCTTTTCGCCTAGGGGGGTCCAGATCATAGTTCCGGGTAGAAGTACTCTTTGCTTAGGTTGTTTTATGTAGTTTAACCCAGGTAGAACCTTTTCACCTAGGGGGATCCAGCTCATAGTTCCAGGTGGAAGTACTCTTCGCTCAGGTTATTTTACGTAGCTTAACCCAAGTAGAACCTTTTCACCTAGGGGGATCTAGCTCATAGTTCCGGGTAGAAGTACTCTTCGCTCAGGATGTTTTATGTAGCTTAACCCAGGTAGAACCTTTTCGCTTAGTGGGATCCAGCTCATAGTTCCGGGTAGAAGTACTCTTTGCTCAAGATGTTTTACGTAGCTTAACCCAGGTAGAACCTCTCGCCTAGGGGGATCCAGCTCATATTTTCGGGTAGAAGTATTCTTTGCCCAATCTCGCTTTTCGCAGTTTAACCCAGGTAGAACCTTTTTGCCCAGGGGGATCCAACTCATATTTCTGAGTAGAAGTACTATAACGATCGGCTGATCATTTTGAGAATTTAAGTCCCGTTCGGAGGCATAAGGTCTTGAGCAGCTTCATATTATGTGTATTGACTTATATGCGTGGTCGAGTTCAGTTACCGGATGATTCGGAGTCAAATCAGAAGAAGGATTCTAGTTTTGGAAGCTTAGGCGGTAAGAGTTGACCAGAATTTGACTTTTGTGCAAACGATTCTGGAATGGGTTTTGGATTATTTCAACTGCTTCGTATGGTAATTTTGTACTTAGGCGTGTGTCCGAATTTGGATTTGGAGGTCCGTAGGGTAATTTGATAGGTTTCGGCACGAGTTTTTGAAGTTGGAAGATTTGAAAGTTTATAAGTTTGATTCTTGGCACGACTTGTAGTTTGGGCATTGTTTGATATGATTTGAGACCTCGAGCGAGTTCGTGTTAGGTTATGGAACCTGTTGGTATGTTTAGATAGGGTCCCAGGGTCCTCGGGTGAGTTTCGGATGGGCTACGGGCCATTTCCTCCTATTTTTGGACTGATGTTTTCTGTCATATGATTTCCTTAATCGCGTCCGCGTCACCGCATCACTTCCTTCGCATTCGCGTAGTAGAAACTAGGAGCTGGGAGCTGGTGACCATTTCCTCTACGTGTTCGCATTGTTCTATCTGTGAACGCGTAAGTGTGCTTTCCCCTCCTTCGCGTTCGCGTAGCCCAGTTCCTGGGCCATTATTTCCTTCTTCGCGAACACACATTCTTGTTCGCGATCGCACAACACCAATTTCGGGCAGAAGCCATTTCCTCTTCGTGATCGCAACTCCTCTTCCGCGATTGCGATGTACAAATATGTGGGCAGAATATAAAGTTCTCTATTCCGAGGGTTAGCCATTTTTAACTTTGTTTTTAAAGTTCTAGAGCTCGGTTTTGAGCGATTCTTTGTGGGTTTTTCAAGCAAATCGATTGGGTAAGTGTTCTTCACTTAGAATTTACTATATTCCATGATTTCATCTTTATTCTTATCATTTAATTTGTGTTTTGAGTTGAGGAAAATGGAGGTTTTTTTGACGAAAAATTTTCAAAATGAAAAATCAAGATTTGAGGGATGAATTGGTATCAGAATTTGATCATTTTAGTATGGTTGAACTCGTATCGGAATGGGTGTTCAGGTTTTGTAAAATTTTTCGGGTTCCGAGGTACAGGCTCGGGGGTCGACTTTTGGGTCGATTTTTAGATTTTGATAATGATTGAGGCTTTATGATCCGGAATAGTTTCTTATAAGTTTTATTTGTGCTTTGAAGTTATTTTGGTTAGATTTGAGCCGTCCGGAGGCCATTTCACTCGAGAATTTCATTTTTGATTATCGGTCTGTCTTCTTTGAGGTAAGTATCTTGCCTAACTTCATGTGGGAGAACTACCCCTTAGGATTTGAGTCTCTATGCTAAGTGTAGTCCGTGTACGCTAGGTGACAAGTACGTGCTCGAACTTATTTGTGGAAAGTTGGACTTTTAGGGTTCTTAGGTTCTTGTATTTACTGAATATGCAGTTGTTTTGTTATGAATATGTTTCTTAATTACTGGTTTCACCTCTACCTTCTTTAATTAGAGTTAATTGCTTCATGATCCACTCTTGTTGTTTATTTGATTCATCTGTGCCTTAACTGAAATTGTTATCTCTTCTATTGTCATGTTATCTTTCCCCTAACTGCTTATCTTTATTTGAAGTTATAATTATCTCTTCTGTAATTATCCATCCTTAATTGAGACTATGATTATCTTTCTGCTCCTTATCCTTAATTGAATTTGTTATGTCTCTTTTGTAATTGCCCGGCCTTAAAAGAAGTTTAGATATCTTATATCTTAGTTGACTTGTCCTTATTTAGAATCATTCGACTTGTGTTAGCTCCCTTGTTGTTGAATTGTACATTGCGGGCCGTTGTTATATATTATTTCCTTCCTTGTTGAGTTGTTCTTATTATGACTAGCATTCCCTATTGTGACTACTCCTTGTGAACTTGTTCTTCCGTTCCTTTGAGTTCTAGAATGTCTGAGTTGATTTATTTGTTGTACCCTTGTATTAGTGTTATTGTTGCTGTTGTACTTGTTATTGTGATGCACGAGTTTTCTGCCGTATGGTTGTTATTATGATGCACGAGGTTTCTGCTGTGCGGTTGTTGTTATGGGGTTGCACGAGGTTTATGCCGTGTTATTGTTACTACTGATATTTGCACATGCGGCGAGACAAGGCAAGCATTTACTTTACTATTGCACACATGGCGAGACAAGGTGGGATGTGTCAGGGATTGATTTATGATGACTTGTGATAGCCTGGGGGCATTCTTGTTGTTGATATTTGTGTAGTGGTGCACTTACCTGTGTGAGTTCTATCTTGTGGAAAATTGTGGGAAAATATTCTACGTGTTGTCCATTCTATTTTTTTTCTATACTTACTAGCTGGCATAAACTATGTTAGAATACTTGCACAAGCATACACGTAGTTAAGCACTCTTATCGGTTAAAGAGGATTCTTGATATTGTTGAGTATAGATGTACATCCTTATTTAATTGCCTTCCATGTAAGAATGACTCTATTTGGCACGTGAGTCGTCAATGCGGTTATAAATTGTAATGAGAGCAGACGATGCTAAGTGTTAGTGTTCAGGAATTGGGACCCGTGAGTTGTGAATATTCTGAGATTCGGTACCTCGTGGAGGTTATTGGCTAAAACCCGGTGTGAAAGCGGTCATTTTGTTGAGTTGTTATTTGCCTTTCATTTATTTGTGATCACTGGATTTAGACTGTATTTTCGTACATCTACTGTGTCATTATTATGGTATTCCGCTGATAGTTGTTGTTTTCCTTTCTTACTGAAATTACTGTATTAATTGCCATTTCGCGTGGTCCTTATGTAGATATCATACTCTGTTGTTCCTATACTTATACTTATTCAGGTTGTTTAGTCCAGTAGGTGTCTTGACTGTACCTCGTCACTATTCCATTGAGGTTAATCTTGATACTTGTTGGGTACCACCGTGGTGTACTCATACTGCACTTCTGTACATTTTTGTGCAGGTCTAGGTATTTTCGAAGTCAGTTGATCATTAGCTAGCTGTGCGGATTGTTACTGTGGAGACTCAAGGTAAACCTGCTACTGCGTTCGCAGGCTTCAGAGTCACCTTATGATTTGTATTCACATTGTTTACTTTATTTCAAACAGTCGTATTTAGAAAATTGTAGCAAACTCTGTAGAGCTTATGACTTGTACTACCGTTTTTTGGAAATTATAAATTTTATAGAGATTTCTATTTCAAAAATTGTTAGATGTTATTTAATTATTGTTGTTATTCATTAAATATTAGGATTACCTAGTCCCTAAGACTAGGTGCTATCACGATACCCAACGGAGGAAAAATTGGGTCGTGACAAGTATTCTTCGTCCAGGCTCGCTTTTCGCAGTTTAACCTATGTAGAACCTCTTCGCCCTGGGGATTCATTTTAATATCAGTAATACAGGGCGCCAACCCCTAGTTACATTTCATATCAGTAATACAGGGTACCAACTCCTGGTTACATTTCCTTTTAGTAACAAATGGTACATCACTCCCTAGTTGATTTGAGCTTAAATGCAGGGTACACCATTCTCTAGCCACATTTTCTCCAACATAAGGTACACCAATCCTTAGTTGAGACACCATTTAGACAATCAGGGTACACCATTCCTAAAGAATTAAGTTTTCCCAGGGTACACAAATCCCGACCTTTTATTATTTTTAATAATGATGTAGTATAGAGTTTTTGTTATAATAACTCACGAAATTTTCCTAATGAAAACTAGGGCAGAAAAATTCCGTTCGTCTGTTTGTTTGTTTTGGTGTCTGAGCAGGTTTTACCTCGTGGCACATGGTTCGAGATGACCAAAAGAAGAATTCTCAATCCAGAATAAAATAAAAGAAAACAAAAGAAGTGAATCCAAAATGCAGAAGCGGATGAAAAGATGTGGATTGCTCAAGACGACTGAAGTTACGACCTTTGCATTTCCCGTTTTGATCAGAAGAAGTCGTAGAAGAATGAACTAGCACCTGCAGCTAGTAAGCATCAAGATTCAGATCAGAGTCTGCGTGAAGAACCAGTCAAGACTCGAGATCAAGTTTTAGAAAACTTATAAATAGGAATCTTGTAACTCATAATTGATAGGTTTGTTTAGTTTCTTTTGATTTTGATGTAATAACAGGACCACAGACCGGAGCCTCGGTGGAACCTTACTCGACTCTCCAACTCATCATTCCATCACTCTCCTTGAACTACACGCGACATGATTCCCCTATAACCCGAGATATGTAGGTTGTCCAAAACCAGGACTCGGTTGCACCCTATCTTTTATTTCTTTTCCTTTTGAATAACGGTTTGGTCAAACAATTAGTCACATGGCTCACCTACTCTTTGCCTGAAAACTCTTCATGTTTCCAAGCAAAGGGGGGCAGCTGTGAGCACCTAATATTTGACTATATTTAAATTTATATCACCTCCTACTATGTAAATATTTTTAAAATTTTAATATGTATTTTTTAGCTTTGTTACATTTTTTTATAGGGTAAAAATTAAAAATAATTTAAAAGGTCAATTATTACTATTAGTATTATTTTTATTTTTTATCTTTATGTTAAAATAAATTAAAATAAAAAAAACGAAAAAATTAATTTTTTTTTTTAAAATTTTTGGATGGGAATAAAATAATAGAAAAATTAAAAGTATGGAATAAAAAAGTAAAAGTAAAAGTAGGTGGGAATTGTTTTTTAAAAAAAGTAAAAGAAAGTGAAATATTAAAAAAATAAAAGTAAAATAATGTGAAAATTTAAAAAATGAAAAGTAAAAGAAAATTGGAATTAAAAAATAAAAGTAAAGGTAGCTGAAATTTTTTTAAAAAAAAGTAAAAGAAAGTAAAAATTAAAAAAAAAAGTAAAATAAGTGGAAAATATAAAAATAAAAAGAAAAAAGTGAGAATTTAAATATAATAAAAGTAAAAAAGTGATAAATTAAAAAATAAAAATAAATGAAAGTGGGGAATCATTTTTTTTTTAAAAAAAGAAGAAAAATGGGAAGTGAGAATTATTTTTTAATTAAAAAAATAGTAAAATGAAACAAAATCTGAAAAAATTCCGAAATTATTTCTATAAATAGAAGAGAAATGTGGGGAGAAAAAAAAGGAGGAGGGAATTGAGAGAAATTATTTTTCTTCTTCTATACTAAGAGAATTTCTACTCGTGTCATTCTTTCTTCGTCTTTCTTTCGAAAAATCCAGCAAGTCATCACCCAAAACCCAACAAAAATACTTCATAATATCCTTTTTTACACGTCAAACAGTGGAGCTCCGTTCACTAGGTTTGATGTTCTCCATCGCTTATGCTTGTTCGACGTTCGTCTGAGTTATTGTACATGTTCTTGGGGACTCATTTAATTGAAAATTTTGCATTAAAGGTTTATTCTTCCCTATGTTCTTTTTATCTTATTTCATGTGATTTTATTTATTTGTCTTTAAACTTTATAAATAATAATGTAAGTTAGTCCTTAAATGCTATATGCTTAATCATGTTTCTGGAAATAAGGTATTCAAACTTGCTTTAAAGTTGGAAAGATTTGGACCCTAATGAGTTTGGGCATCAATTATTGGGTTGTAAGGTATTGGTATATGATGGTTTATTTATTCAAATATTTAAAATCATACACTTCTTCCACAAGTAATTTCATAATTCATGGTCTTCACAATAATCTCAAACTTAGAAAAGAAACAAATCAGGAATGCGCTAGAATGCTTTAGGTGTACTCTTAATTAATTGAATCATCGTGATTATGTATACGTTCGCGTGACATAATTACAATTCCCAAAACTAAAATTAAGGTATGCGTTCGCGCAACTTTGGGCGAAACAATCTTAAATATAATAAAAATGCTATTAATTGTGTACACGTATACGTGACATGATTTTGGCACAATAAACAAAACGGACACATGATTCGTTTCAAAAATAATTTTATATTTTAATATAAAAACGGATAGATAAAATATGGAAACAAATAAATCACAGTTTATCCAAAATTAATTCAAGCCAAGTTGTAGTCAATAAAGCGACCGTGCTAGAACCACTAGACTCGGGGAATGCCTTACACCTTCTCCCCGGTCAACAAAATTCCTTACCGGAACTTTATTTTTGCAGACCAATAATAATAGAGTCAAACCTTCCTTTGACTAGGGATTCAAATAAAAGGTGACTTGGAACACCCAAAAAATTAATTTCAAGTGGCGACTTTGTAAATAAAATAATCTCTACTCAAATTTGTCACTTTAATTGAAAACATTCTTTAACCCAAAGAAATCCATAATACATATCATATATTGTGGGGTAAAAAGGGTGTGACAATACAAATGTATGGTCTTCATTGTTTATTCAAGGACATATTGATTTAATGTTGGGCAGGGCTTCCAAGATATTCAAGGAACTTCTGGCTGACCAAAAAAAAGGTAAAATATGTCATTTCTTTTATATGGAATTTTTTGTGCATCTCGAATGAACTTATTAGATTTCTCTTAACTAGTTCAAGTATGTGGACATTCTATATACTAATGCCAGAAATACCACTGGAGTTGGTTCGACAAGTCTGAATTACCAAAATAGGTCACATCAATAGAGTAAGCATTTTTCACCATTGACCTGACATACTTTGTGTGATGACCCAAAATATTATCTTTAAATTTAATAAGTAATTCTATATTTTAAGACATCAAAAAGCACCGTTTATCATTCCTCGACTTACGTGCGCGGTCCGTACAATTTTTCAGAAAAGTTTTTATGAGAAAAAAGGATTAAAATGAGAATTAGAGCTTTAAAACTCAACTAAGTTGATTTTAGTCAACATTTTAAGCAAACGAACTCGGATCAGTATTTTGAAAATTTTATAGGTCCGTATCGTAATTTGGGACTTGGGCGTATGCCCAGAATCGAATTCTGAAGTCCCTAACCCGAGTTATGGAATTTTGATCAAAAATTAAAAGCTTGAAAGCTTAATGATTTCTAAGAAATTACTGATGTTGGATTTATTGACCTCGGGTCCGTATTTTGGTTTCGGATCCCGGTATAGGTCCACTATAATATTTATGACGTGTCTGCCGAATTTAGTGAGAATCGGAGTTGATTTGACGTGATTCGGACGTCCGGTTGTAAAAATATAAGTTTTAAAATTTTCTTGAAAACTTCATTTGATTTGGTATCCGATTAGTAGTTCTAGGTGTTGTTTTGGCGATTCGGTCGTGCGAGCAAGTTCGTATGATCTTTTAGGATTTGGGTGCATATTTGGTTTGGAGTCCCGAGGGCTTGGGTTGATTTCGGGTGGTTAACGGACCATTTTTGGACTTGGAAAAAACTGCAGAAATCTGCTTCTGGTATCCTTCTTCGCGTTCGCGAGAGGTGGCTCGCATTCGCGAAGAAGAAACTGGAGGCAGGTGAAATTCATTCTTCGCGTTCGCGAAGAGGGGGACGCGTTCGCGAAGGGAAGAGGGCAGTGTTCATTGCGAACGCGTGGAAGCGTTCGCATTCGCGCAGAAGGCGAGGCCTGGCCGGGCACCAAGCGTTAAAGCTTCGCGTTCACGTAGGGTGTATCGCGTTTGCGAAGGCCAAATTTGGCAAGGCTTTGCGTTCGCGACATTGCTTTTGTGTTCGTGAAGTGCAAAGTTTTGGCAACACAAAAATGTGCTTCGCGAACGTGAGGCACGGACCGCGTTCGCGAAGGGTAAAAATCCCAGAAACAGAACTTAAGTTCTGAAAATGGGGTTTCGACCCATTTTCAATTCTTTCCCATTTTTGAGCTCGGGTAAGGCGATTTTTGGGCGATTTTCGCGGGAAAACATTGGGGTAAGTATTCTTTATCCTATATTGATTATATTTCATGATTTCAAACTCATTTATATCATGAATCCGTGAATTTATGGAAGAAAAAATAGATTTTTATAAAGTTTTCCAAAAATAAAAATTTAAGATTTGAAGGTCCATTTGATATCGGAATTGGACAGATTTGGTATAGTTGAACTAGTATCGGAATGAGTGTTCGGATTTCGCGAGTTTTTTCGGGATTTGAGATGTGAGTCCCACTGCCGAATATTTTAATGAATTTCGAATTTTTATCCGAAAAATTTGTAAATTCATATGGAATTAATTCCTATGATTTGTATTGAAAATATCGAATTGTTTGTGAATAGTTTTGAAGCTTATGGAGGCAAATTTAAAAGGAAAAGCTGTGGTTGAATAATGATTGGAATTCGCAAAGCGAGGTAAGTGTCGGGGTTAACCTTGACTTGAGGGAATAGAACCCTTAAATTATTTATTATGTGAATTACATGTAAACGACGTATAGGTGAGGTGACGAGTGTCTATACGTTGTCAAATTAATTATTTGCCTGCTTACTTGAAAAATCACAAATTATTTTTAATTATAAATTAATTATTATAATAATTGTTTCTCTCTTATTCTTTGCAAATATAAATTCTTGAATTCCTGCATTAATTGTTACATGCTATTTGAATTATGTGCCTTAATTGTTATTTGACATTTAGCATAATAAATATTAAACTGCCTATTTGCTTCCCGATTTCCATAATAATTTATTATTTGTCATTGTTTGCTTCATAATTAAACCATAATTATTGTATGCTTGTTGTCTTGTAATTTTATATTAATTGTAGTATTTATTGGGAAAATTGCTTCTATAAGAATTGGTCAATAAAAATGATGGAGGAGCGGGTTGCGCGCCGCAACATGATTAATTATAATGAATATATTGAAGGATCGGGTTGCATGCCGCAACAGACTTATTAAAAGTCTATATTAGAGGATCAGGTTGCACACCGCAACAGACTTATTAAAAGTCAATATTGGAGGATCGGGTTGCATGCCACATTAGACTTGTTAAAAGTTAATATTGGAGGATCGGGTTGCAAGCCGCAACAGACTTATTAAAAGTTAATATTGGAGGATCGGGTTGCATGCCGCAAACAGACTTATGAAAAGTTAATATTGGATGATCGGGTTGCACGCCGCAACAGACTTATTAAAAAGTCCATACATACTTGATTGAAATAAATATATAACAGACTTGACTAAAATGAATATATTGGAGGAGCGGGTTGCACGCAACAACAGAACCGAATGTGAATAGGTTGTGAGAGCGGGTTACACGCTGCAATAGAATTGAATATGAATATATGGTAAGAGCGGGTTGCACGCTGTAACAGAATTGATAGAAATGATAATTGGTTATGACTGTTGAGTTGGCTTTAATTATTATAAATGAGTTACCTGAATTATTTCTATTATTGTTGTTGTTACTAATATTGCGTGCAGGTTAATGTAAGTGACCCGCCTTAGCCTCGTCACTACTTCGTCGATGTTAGACTCAGCACATACCAGTACATGGGGTCGGTTGTACTGATACTACACTCTGCACTTCTTGTGCAGATTTTGGAGTTGGTCCCAGCGGTGTACCGTAGACTTGCTCGGATTTCAGCTACCAGAGGAGACTTGAGGTATAACTACATGGCGTCCGCAGTTCTGAAGTCGCCGTCTATTTTACTTTAGCTGTGTGTTTATTTACAGATAGCTTTATTTTTATTCAGACCTTTATTTGTATTTATTCTAGAAGCTCGTGCACTTGTGACACCAATTCTGGGATGGTATTTAGATACCGTTGTTATTATGGATTATTTCAAAATTACTTCCGCATTTTCTTCCTTGTTGTTAATAAATTTAAAATTGTTTTAAAAATGGATAATGTTATTCTAACGTTGGCTTGCCTAGTAAGTGAAATGTTAGGCGCCATCACGGTCCGAAGGTGGGAATTTCAGGTCGTGACAGTTGGTGTCAGAGCACTAGGTTACATAGGTCTCACGAGTCACGAGCAAGCTTAGTAGAGTCTGAAGGATCGGTACGGAGACGTCTGTACTTATCTCTCAGAAGCTATGAATTTTAGGAACAATATCACCTCTTTCATTCCTTATCGTGCGACATTGATCTTGCTTGAAACATATATCTCGCATTCCTTTGTATCTACTCGTGTATGACATTGCGCTCTCGGAGTTGTGCATCGACGGATGTGATGCCGCAGATGAACTACGAGGGTGCCAGAGATGCTCAAATATTGCCTCAACGTGTGATTGCGACTGAAGATGCGGATGTATAAGGAGATCACCCAGTGAATAATGTGGGGGGTGCAACGTACCTTGGCATCTAGTTGATTTATGCGAGTTGTGAAGGTTAATATTGTGGACCATCGGATGAGGTGAACTATGACTTCGCGCCGAGTGGGGGAGTCCACTATCAATGAATGGATTGCGAGTCATGTGTTATATCAGTTTTAACCTGAAATATATATATGTGGTACTAAAAGGTTCTCCCAAAATTTACATATGTTTAAGGCCCGTGATCTTGTAGAGAATAAGGTTGGGACTTGCGGTATGTCCGCCTCCAAAATAATCTTATACTTCAGTACCAAAGGAGTTAGAGAAACAATATTAAATTTACAGAAAGCCTACTCAGCATGGGCGTCACGGTTGCGGATTTTGGGGTGCTTCGGAGGAAGTACAGTGGTTGACGAGATTCTAGACTAAGAATTGTCTGTATGGAGCTCTACTTTTGTGATCATTGTATATAAATAAGGCTAAAGTTTAGCCCAAATAAGAATCGAAGAGTATGTTAAGAAATGGGTCAGCTCAACAGTGTTGAGTCAGCATAACAAAAGAAGAAATTGGCCTTGGGAGAGATAATTCTCCATAGGTGTCTGTGGCAAGCCTATGAAGGGGGCAGACCAGCCAATACAACACCGCCCACTTGGCTCGATTCTCAAGAATACTTTTGAAAGAGTTTGTTTCCCGGACTCTCCGTAATGCATGGCGCATAGGGTTTGAATGATTGCGTCAGGTCACCATGACGGTGTCATAATATGCCATCAGGTTCAATAAGTTAGCCCGTCATATTCCTACTTTGCTTCCTACAGCCAGAGAGCGAGTCCACATAATCATTAAAGGACTCAATTATAATCGTAAAATTTTGTATGAATCGAGAGCTACAGGCTGATATTTCATTTTCACTAGTGGTAGAAATTGCCAAGATATTAGAACGTGTTTGGGGTGAGAAAAAAGGAAACTAAGGAAACTAAGACGTCTCGAGGTTCTGAGGGATTCAGTGGATTCTACTCTGAGAGTATAAATCATTATGGCGGGGGCTCGGGCAGTCAGCTAGCCCAGTTCGCACATCGGATTAATCGAGGTGCTCCAGTAAGTTCTTTTAATGCACCACTGACATAAGTGTCCTACAATGGTTATTCCAGTTATCTAGCATAGACTCAGTATGAGCAACCAAACTCGCAAATGGGTTGTTATGAATGTGATGATACTAGGCACATCATGAGAAAATTGTCCCAAACTTGGGAGAGACATATTTCATCAAAGCACTCAGGCTACGTGCCCCATTACAGTTACTACACCACCCACACGACTAGTTAGGGGTGGAGGACAGGCGGGTAGAAGGCATCCTAGAGGTGGAGGCCCAGCCGTTGATACAATTGTTTTATGGTATGGCGAAGGTCGATACATCAGATGGTGTCGTTACAGGCGCGACCTCGATTTAATATAAAGGAATAATTTCCTTAACTTGATTTGGTTCTGAGTATCAACACGAGTCCTCCTCTTGTGCTCTATTTATGAGTGAGCTTCGTAATTCTATAATCTACTTATGTGCTTACTCATGTTGGGAGATTCTATGGAGATAACTACACATATCATTCCATATTGGTCACTAATAAGAGCTGTGAGGCTAAAGGTGGCTTTCTATTACTCATATCAATAAGTTTTGATGTAATTTCCGGATAATTAATTACAAATTGTGAATTATATGCCCTACCGGTGTGGGGTTCATTATGTGTTGTGATTTTGTGTAACCGAAATTATTTAAAAGGATGATATAGAAATTTTCGATTGGCACGATGTGCATATTACTTGTGATTCAAAACTGAGAACAAGATCCTCGCATTTTAATATAAAATGATGTGTTTAAACCGGGCTACGAGCTGTGGTGGAAGTTATATAAGGACGAGATCCTTGTGATAAAAATTCTTGTGTTTAAATCCTCCCTTGTGAAATTAAATTTGTACTATAGTACTAATAGGGAGTCATGTCTGCTAGGCTTATTTTAAAATATTTATATGAAATTCTCTGTGCATACTTGCCAAATTCGTGTTGTAATATTGAGTTGTAACCTACGAGGTAGGTGCCCGCCCAGGTGGCATTAAATGTGACTCATTAATTCGGGTAAACAATTATGAAGTCTTCATGCCTCGCATCTCGTTATTAGTATTGTGAAGATTTGAAACGAGATTTTTGTTAACATAAAGTTAATTGACCATTTTGTAATTAATTATGAACAACTATTAAGACCAGATTGACCCAGAAGGGCGTTCCATTCAGATGGTCAGACGAGTATGAGTTGAGCTTTCAGAAGCTCAAGACCGCTTTGACTACAACGCCAATATTAGTATTACCCACAGGTTCAGGATCGTATACGGTATATTGTGACGCATCTCACATTGGGCTTGGTGCAGTATTAATGCAAAATGGCAAGGTAATTGCATATGCGTCGCGGCAGTTGAAAGTTCACGAGAAGAATTATCCTGTTCATGACTTAAAATTGGAAGCCATTATTCATGCACTGAAGATTTGGAGGCATTACCTCTACGGTGTCTCGTGAGAGGTATTTATTGATCATCGTAGCCTTCAGTATCTGTTCAAACAAAAAGATCTTAATTTGAGGCAGAGAAGACGGTTGGAGTTGTTGAAAGACTATGATATCACTATTTTGTATCACCCAGGAAAGGCCAATGTGGTGGCCGATGCTTTGAGTAGTAAAGGCTGTGAGTATGGGCAGTCTTGCGTATATTCCAGTTGGTAAGAGGCCATTAGCTGCAGATGTTCAGACTTTGGATAATCAGTTCGTGAGGTTAGATGTTTCAAAACCCAGTCGGGTTCTAGCTTGCACAGACGCTCGGTCTTCTTTATACGAGCGCATCAGAGAGAGGCAGTATGATGATCCTCATTTACTTGTCCTTAAGGACACGGTGCGGCACAGTGATGCCAAATAGGGTGTTGTGGGGAAGATGGAGTTCTGCGAATGCAGGGCCGTATTTGTGTGCCTAATGTGGATGGGCTTCGTGAGTTAATTCTTGAAGTGGCACACAGTTTCAGGTATTCTATTCATCCAGGTACCGCTAAAATGTATCAAGATTTGCGGCAACATTATTAGTGGATGAGAATAAAAAAGGATATAGTACACATGTAGCTCGGTGTCTGAATTGTCAGCAAGTTAAGTACGAGCATCAGAGACCTGGTGGTTTGCTTCAGAAGTTAGAAATTCATGAGTGGGAGTGGGAGCGTATCACTATGGATTTTGTTGTTGGGCTCCCACGGACTCAGAGAAAATTTGACGCAGTTTGGGTCATTGTGGACAGGTTGACCAAGTCAGCCCATTTCATTCCAGTGGAAGTTACCTATTCTTCAGAGAGGTTAGCTGAAATTTACATTCGTGAGATTGTCCGCCTTCACGGTGTGCCCGTGTCTATTATTTCAGATCGAGGTACGCAGTTTACCTTACATTTTCGGAGGGCTGTACAACGTGAGTTAGGCACACGGGTGGAGTTGAGTACAACATTTCATCCACAGACAGACGGACAGTCATAGCGCACTATTCAGATATTGGAAGATATGCTCCGCGCTTGTGTTATAGACTTTGGAGGTTCTTTGGATCATTTCTTGCCACTTGCGGAGTTTTGCTTATAATAATAGCTACCAGTCGAGCATTCAGATGGCTCCATATGAGGCATTATACGGAAGGTGATCCGATCGCCAGTTGGTTGGTTTGAACCGGGAGAGGCTCGGTTGTTGGGTACTGATTTGGTACAAGATGCCTTGGATAAGGTCAAGATTATTCAGGATCGACTTCGCACAGCTCAGTCTAGGCAAAAGAGTTATGCCGATTGTAAAGTTCGTGATATTACATTTATGGTTGGAGAACGAATATTGCTCCGGGTTTCACCTATGAAAGGTGTAATGAGGTTCGGAAAGAAGGGCAAGTTGAGCCCTAGGTATATCGGACCCTTTGAAATTCTTGAAAGGGTGGGTGAAGTAGCCTACATGCTTGCATTACCACCTAGTTTATCAGCGGTTCATCCGGTGTTCCATGTGTCTATGCTCCGAAAATATCATGGTGATCCGTCCCATGTGTTAGATTTCAGCGCAGTCCAATTGGACAAAGATTTGACTTACGAGGAGGAGTCGGTGGCTATTCTAGCCCGGTAGGTCCGACAGTTGAGGTCAAAGAGTTATCCTTCAGTTCGGGTGCAATGGAGAGGTAACACGGTAGAGGCAGCTACCTGGGAGTCCGAGTCAGACATGCGGAGTAAATATCCACACTTATTCAAAAGCTCAAGTACTTCTTTCTAACTCAGTTCGAGGACGAACGTTTGCTTTAGAGTTAGAGAATGTGATGACCCAAAATGTCATCTTTAAATTTAATAAGTAATTATATGTTCTAAGAACTTGAAAAGTACCATTTATCATTCCTCGACTTGCGTGCGCAGTCCATATAATTTTCCAGAAAAGTTTTTATGTGAAAAATAGATTAAAATGGGAATTAGAGCTTTAAAACTCAACTAAGTTGACTTTGGTCAACATTTTGAGCAAACGGACCTGGATAAGTATTTTAAAAAATTTAGTAGGTCTGTATCGTGATTTGGGACTTGTGCGTATGCCCGGAATCAAATTCCAAGGTCCCTAGCCCGAGTTATGGAATTTTGATAAAAAATTAAAAGCTTGAAAGCTTAATGATTTCTAAGAAATTACTGATGTTGGATTTATTGACCTTGTATTCGTATTTTGGTTTCGGAGCCCGGTATAGGTCCACTATAATATTTATGATGTGTCTGCCAAATTTGGTGAGAATCGGAGTTGATTTGACGTGATTCGGACATTCGGTTGTAAAAATATACGTTTTAAAGTTTTCTTGAAAACTTCCTTTGATTTGGAGTCCGATTCGCAGTTCTAGGTGTTATTTTGGCGATTCAGTTATGCAAGCAAGTTCGTATGATGTTTTAGGACTTGGGTACATATTTGATTTGGAGCCCCGAGGGCTCGGGTTGATTTCGGGTGACTAACGGACCATTTTTGGACTTGGGAAAAACTGCTGAAATCTGCTTCTGGTATCCTTCTTCGCGTTCGCGAGAGGTGGCTCGCGTTCGCGAAGAAGAAACCGGAGGCAGGTTAAATTCACTCTTCGCGTTCGCGAAGAGGGGGACGCGTTCGCGAAGGAAAGAGGGCAGTGTTCATCGCGAACGCATGGAAGCATTCGCGTTCGCGCAGAAGGCGAGGCCTGGCCGGGCACCAAGCGTTAAAGCTTCGTGTTCGCGTAGGGTGTATCGCGTTTGCGAAGGCCATATTTGGCAAGGCTTCGCGTTCGCGACATTGCCTTCGTGTTTGCGAAGAGCAAAGTTTTGGCAGCATAAAAATGTGCTTCGCGAACACGAGGCACGGAGCGCTTTCGCGAAGGGTAAAAATCCCAAAAACAGAACTTAAGTTCTAGAAATGGGATTTCGACCCATTTTCAATTCTTTCCCATTTTTGAGCTCGGGTAAGGCGATTTTGGGCGATTTTTACGGGAAAACATTGGGGTAAGTGTTCCTTATCCTATATTGATTATATTTCATGATTTCATACTTATTTATATCATGAATCCGTGAATTTATGGAAGAAAAATCAGATTTTTATAAAAGTTTTCAAAAATAAAAATTTAAGATTTGAAGGTCCATTTGATATCGGAATTGGACAAATTTGGTATGGTTGAACTAGTATCGGAATGGGTGTTCAAATTTCATGAGTTTTTTCGATATTTGAGACGTGGGTCCTACTACTGAATATTTTAATAAATTTTGGATTTTTATCCGAAAAATTTGTAAATTCATATGGAATTAATACCTATGATTCGTATTGAAAATATCGAATTGTTTGTGAATAGTTTTGAAACTTTCGGAGGCAAATTTAAAAGGAAAAGCTGTGGTTGAATAATTAATTGGAATTCGCAAAGCGAGGTAAGTGTCGGGGTTAACCTTGACTTGAGGGAATAGAACCCTTAAATTATTTGTTATGTGAATTGCATGTAAACGATATATAGGCGAGGTGACGAGTGTCTATACGTCGTCAAATTAATTGTTTGCCTGCTTACTTGTAAAATCACAAATTATTTTTAATCATAAATTAATTATTATAATAATTGTTTCTCTCTTATTCTTTGAAAATATAAATTCTTGAATTCCTACATTAATTGTTACATGCTATTTAAATTATGTGCCTTAATTGTTATTTGACATTTAGCATAATAAATATTAAACTGCCTATTTGCTCCCCAATTTCCATAATAATTTGTTATTTATCATTGTTTGCTTCATAATTAAACCATAATTATTGTATGCTTGTTGTCTTGTAATTTTATATTAATTGTTATATTTATTGAAAAAAATTCTTCTATAAGAATTGGTAAATAAAAATATTGGAGCGAGTTGCATGCCGCAACATGATTAATTTTAATGAATATATTGGAGGATCGTGTTGCACGCCGCAACAGACTTATTAAAAGTCTATATTTGAGGATCGGGTTGCATGCCACAACAGACTTATTAAAAGTCAATATTGGAGGATCGGGTTGCACGCCGCAACAGACTTATTAAAAGTTAATATTGGAGGATCGGGTTGCACGCCGCAACAGACTTTTGAAAAGTTAATATTGGAGGATCGGGTTGCACGTCGCAACAGACTTATTAAAAAGTCTATACATACTTGATTGAAATAAATATATAACAGACTTGATTAAAATGAATATATTAGAGGAGCGGGTTGCCCGCCGCAACAGAACCGAATGTGAATAGGTTGTGAGAGCGGGTTGCATGCTGTAATAGAATTGAATGTGAATAGATGGTAAGAGCGAGTTGCACGCTGCAACAGAATTGATGGAAATGATAATTGGTTATGACTGCTGAGTTGGCTTCAATTATTATAAATGAGCCACCTGAATTATTTCTATTATTGTTGTTGTTACTAATATTGCGCGCAGGTTAATGTAAGTGACCCGCCTTAGCCTCGTCACTACTTCGTCGATGTTAGGCTTAGCACTTACCAGTACATGGGGTCGGTTGTACTGATACTGCACTCTGTACTTCTTGTATAGATTTTGGAGTTGGTCCCAGCGGCGTACCGTAGACTTACTCGGATTTCAACTAACAGAGGAGACTTGAGGTATAACTGCATTGCGTCCGCAGTTCTGAAGTCCCCGTCTATTTTACTTTAGCTTTATGTTTATTTTCAGACAGCTTTATTTTTATTCAGACCTTTATTTGTATTTATTTTAGAAGTTCGTGCACTTGTGACACCAATTCTGGAATGGTATTTAGACACCGTTGTTATTATGGATTATTTCAAAATTACTTCCGCATTTACTTCTTTGTTGTTAATAAATTTAAAATTATTTTAAAAATGGATAATGTTATTCTAACGTTAGCTTGCCTAGCAATTGAAATGTTAGGCACCATCACGATCCGAAGGTGAAAATTTCGGGTCGTGACACTTTGCAGAAAGAAAGGACTCCACTATTAATATTGTCTGACAAACATATAATATCACATACTTTAAGTAAAACAACACCCCCAATAAATTGGGAGTTAGCTTGACAGTTCATATTAGGTATAATATAATAGTAAAGCTATTGCACATACGCAAGAAGAAAGAATGCCCTAATGGACATGCAACCTGTGCCGATGTACACTGATCCGCTGCAACCTTAGCCGATGTACCCTCAACCATTTTTTGGTATGCGGTAGGGGTTTAACGGGCACGGGGAAGAAAATTGGAAGATAATATTTCATTTATTAAAAGTCAATACTCAAAAATATTTTTAAGGTGCTTATGGCATATTCAATACCAACAAATCATACGCATCAAACACACTTGAATCCTCTTGTGAAAAAAAAATGTCCTAACATCTTCATTTCATCTACAACTACATGCAATGTCAATTCGTTAAACATTAAAAAATAACTAAAATTTTAAGCACAGAAAATATTTATATTCACATAAAAGATATTACCATTCTGATATTGAACTACTCTTTTTATTATTTTTAGTTCCCTATATTTTTAATTAAATATATTATTAAACCCATGGGCCGACCCAATCCAGCCTCAATCAAGCCTCATGGGCCATAAGCTTACTTGGACCGGGCTTAAAAGCCTCATTTTTAAATTCGTTGCAAGATCTATCCGTCCAAAAAATGATAGTAACGAGTTGGTGGGTTAGTTTTTTTTTTTGTTTTTGGTTAAAACATTGTCTCCATTGATCATTTATGTGCAAAAAGTTACATGTTGAGTTTGGCATCCCAAACTTTGAATATGATCATTGAGACGAGACTATTGTTGTTAGTCCTAACCAAAAATGTAGATGACTATACAAAACTATGGTGGGTCATATATGACATGCCCTGGTTTGGCTATTTTGATCTTAAACATGGTAGATCCCATCTATCCATGTTGACGAGTCCTTTGACTTGATTAGGGAGATCAGCAAAAGAGTTGAAGACATGGATCATATCACTACTGTGGCTAAGACTTGCTAGTTTATCTGCAGGTCTGTTTGCTTCTCTAAAACAATGGCTGGTAACAAATCCATGCTCTTCAACTATATCCTGCATCTTAGTGATGATGCTCTCAATCTTTCAGGGGACTTTCCCTTCTCTTCTAATGCATCTAGTAATGAGCATTGAGTCAGTTTCTCCCAAGGCTAGCCTATAACCTTTTGCAGCACACCATTTGATTCCAAAGAGCACTGATGTTGCTTCTGCGAAGTTTCTAGTCCCTGGTCTTAGAGGAATAGAGTAGGCAAAAATAACTATTCCATGATTATTCCTGATCAGGCCTCCTCCACTACACATTCCTTAAATACAGCTCCCATCACTATTAAGTTTAACAGCTTGGAGTG
>NC_134096.1:104101107-104128079 GCF_000715075.1 Nicotiana tabacum
TCTTTACAGTTACTGTGGCATTACCCAATGGATAATTTTCAAAATAAGGACCAAATCTGCCAGGTAAACTTGCAATGCAACAGTAAATGACTCCCAGTTTCAGCAGCATCTTCACATAAAAAGTATCTACGACATAATATCAGCCCCACTAATGGATATTTTCTGATGCCATCTACAGCCAAAAATATGATTTAGCAGATTAAAGCATCCATTGCAGTTCCAATTTTATCAGCCCCACTAATGGATATTTTCGACATATGCATTACTTTGCCAATTTAACTTACAACTCCAGGCAAAAAAAAAAGACTAAAGCATCTTCAATGCCAAGCTTAGCAACAAGTATTCTCAGAGTGGAAATGGCTTCTATCCGAAGGCTTACGCTGTCTTGCTGCCCTCATGCTGCCTCAACATCTGCTACCTTCAGCAGAAGTGAATCAGTGATGGCCAATGTCCAACAGCAACTGAAGCAGTTACAGACTTAGAAATGCAACTAAACACTCTTCATCCTTGAATTTAGTTTTTGAGACGGTGAGGGTGCAAATTTTTGCTTTCCAGAAGCAAAGTCCAACCACTGATTTGTTTGCACGAGCAGGACTCACTGGAACAGCAACGCAGATTAAGCAGCAGTGCTTTGAAACACCTTATCACTCCTTAACGGAACTCTTCCAAAACCTCCAGAGGAGAAAGCGATGCTCCACGTCTCAATTTCTATGTCAATTCAACAAACTGATCCACGGACCCTAAAAAACACTTGTTCAGAAGTTCGTCTAGACAATGAAGAGTACCTCTTCTATCGATATCACTTACTGTATGTGGCATCACGTTAGAATCAATGTAGGGTGATGATCTGCTATCAACAGCGGGTTCAGTATAAGCAGCAATGTGAAGTCGAAGAAGGGCTGGAAAGAATCAGGAGAGGAGCAGCGCAAAAGTTGAAGCACATGAGAGAGAGGGGAAAGGTTATTCTTAGGGTTTAGGTGGAGTTCCAGTAGTTCTATGAAGTAATGTTTGAGTTCAGAAAACATACCGCTGCTTCCAGTGCAGTACTGTTTGAGTTCAGAAAATATACCACTGCTTCCAGTGCTGTTACTGAATGAATTTTCTGAATAAAAAGTTCTGCTTTAGCAAATTCCCAGTCACTTAGACCTCTTCTGAACTGAATGTATCCATCAACATCAGCCAGCAAGCAGTTTTTATTCGCAGTAATATATATGATAGGGAAGAGGTCCTTAGGTAATCCCCCCAGCACATCAAGGATCTAACCATGGTCTGATATTTTCCCATTCCTCACCTTCTGTTTGATCGAATTCTTGAATCAAGGATACTGCAACTCCATAAGGAGAGTTCATTGGTTTAAGGTCCCAAAACTACTCCAAAAGCACTTGCTCCCATATTTAACAGTCTTACACATAGAGCAAGCATTTATTATGAATACTAAGATCCCTCACCCCTAGTCCACCTCCTTTTATGCTTCTTGTGCCTTTTTGCCACCTTACCAGATGCATTTTGCTAGTTGCAGCCCCCAACAGAAGCCCCAGGTAATTACAACATCCCTTCTAACTCATCAATACAGTCATCAGTATTAAAACTTCTCTCAGAAGTCCCCTCCTGGTAGAAAAATTCTTGAGTCTTCATCATGTCATTCTCCACAATCTGCCAGCATCTCTCAAATAAAGCCATATTAAATCCATCGGGGCCAGGCGCCTTATCTCCTTCAAAAAGTATAAGACTTCTCTTACTTCCTCTTCAGAAAAAGGTCGTTGTAACCATTAGTTCTTCATCATCAACATCGCCATACTGCCATCCTTCCACTCTGGCATCCATAATTTATTCCAGGAAACAAGCACTGATAAATCCACGGATTCCACACACTAAAAATTGCTGAGTTCTAATAATATCTTTCAAGGTAATAATATATTTGTAAGAATGTCAATCTGGCCCTCATAAATTACATTTTATACAAACAACAATAAAGAATGAACGTCGAAATTTCTCAAATTACAATTCAAAAATACAACAAATAACAACGCAAAAATCAAACCTTTATTCTGCTGCTTAGATTGATAGCACCCATCTAAATTTTGACATAATTGGCTAACCTTTCAAGAGTTTTTAATCAAAGTTGTACTTTATGTTCAAGGTTAAATTCATTTATATCCTTTAACTATGCATCTAAGCACATATTCTCCTTTAAGTTTGCCAAAGTTGGAACAAATTTTGGCCCACCTAACAGAGAGACGTAAACAGAACCGAAAAGCTAACATACGTCTTCCATGTGAACCAGGAAAACCCATCCTGAATCCTTCTTCCGAACTTGACTTTTCCCAAATCTGACCTATAGTACTAGATATGTACTCAAATAGAGCTTTACGGCAAAGTTTCCTTCTTCTTATACTCCTCACAGGAAGATGGCAATAGATCACAATGAGTATCAAGAACTATCTTAAACGATCTTTCCTTTAGATAAAGTGACATTGGAACATTACATTAGATTTAATTGGCAGAAATAACAGGTGAATGGACATAAGTTATTCTTTTATTTTTCGAGAAACACATAAGTTATTCAAGTCCTTACTTTGCATATTAGATTTTATAAAAGCATATAATCGCGTCAATCGGCTCTCCAACTTTAGAAATCCATGTGATACTTAGTAATCGGAAAAGAAAAAAAAAATCTATGTGATCACTAATGCATCTCCAGAAGGAAGGTAATACTGAACATGTAAATTCCAACTGGTTGCAAGGTTTCCAAGTGGGTAATGGACCAGGTAATAGGGTGGAAGTATCTCAGCAGAAGAGTCAACTTCTATATTTGAAGTATTTATTGGCTTTTTAGGCAATCTCGGGCCTTCATATAATCGTGGCCAAAAGTTGTCTTGTTTTGGTTAATACAGGTCAGAACATCCGTCAACAGGCAGTCATTCTGCAATGTAAGGTGGAAATGTTATTATTCTGTATTGCTGTAATAAACAATTAAACTTTCTGGAAAAAAAAACAGAAAGTTAGTAATACTTGTTTAACAAAATAGATTCTGAAAAACAAAAAACATTATAGGAATAAATCGAGCCCACTGAATACACAGTGTGTCCTTAAGGAAATTATTCCCCTCAAGTACCCGAGGTGCTGGAATATATCCTCCTAGGATAGAACGATTTAACTCACCAGTGTATTGGTACCAAAAACTCTGATGAACTGCGAACCACTCAATGGTCGTAAAACACACTGAAAAATATTGTGTAGAAGAAGAAGAAGAAGAAGCTCAGAAAATTTCGTAAGGAAAGATTCTGGGATTCAAACTCTATTTATAGAGTTGCTGGCATTATTTCTGAAAAGGTTTGCAACCTTTCAGAAACAGCCATGGCTGTTGGAAATGGGGTGTTTGAAATATTGCGGGAAAAATATATTTAAAATAATTCGGGAAAGAAAACGGGCCTGACCGAACCGGGTCGCGGGTCATGGGTTATTCCGGATTGAATTTTTCGTTAATTAAATAATTGAAAGGAATTTTGTCCAAAAAAATTAATCAATCGATCGATCTTTGTCCAAATCCGAATCCGAATATCCGAAGCCGAAACTGAGCGAGCGACGACGACGACGGCAGCACGAGGCTTGCCTTTTTCTTGACTCTTTAAGAGCTAGAAGAAGAGCAATTATATATATACCCATCAAAAGCTTTTTTTTCTCCGATATGGAACAATGTCCCTTTCCCAAGGGAAACTCAAATATTTCATTTTTCCTCCATTTCTCATTCACCTTCTTTAAGCTACACAAGCTTAAAATCCCAACAATCCCCCACATGAATGGGGAATGGCTATAAAATAAAGGAATGCACGGACGCGTGTGTATTTTACATGCAAGAATTAATTGCATCTGGATAAGTAAGTTTCCCTTTGAACTTTCCGTAGTGAACTTATATCGGATATACTCGGTCAATCGGTAGATTTGATATCTTTGAACCGTCGAGCTTTGTTGTATACCTAGACAACATAAGTCACACAATCAATCCTTAACCATCTATGGTTCTCACGGTTGTGTTCGTTTCAGCCATGAACATTGCCTGGTTTCATGAGAATGGACCTTTACTTTCATTCCCCTTGAAGCGGCTTACACTTCACACTCATATAGGTAATTTCTAAACGTGTAATCCTATAGATACACTATCTGGTCATATCCTGCCAGACTTAGCAAATCATTAAAAAACCTTTAAGCTTTGTTGACTCATCAAAAAGCCTTAATGTTTTACCTCGATTTCTGAACATTGTCTTCATCACGAGAATGGGTTGAGTTATTTGACAATGTTGAACCGTCATTCATAACTTTGTTTGATCTCTTTGAACCTATCTCGTGGGATCTCCAGTCTGCTAGGTAGAGTTACCGTCATGATGACTTGTCCTAGACCTTAACCCCATTCCCTTTGATGATCTTTCAACTGCCTCTCTAGATAGGCCTTTTGTAAGTGGATCCGATACATTATCTCTTGATTTTATGTAGTCAATTGTGATAACACCACTAAAGAGTAGTTATCTAACGGTATTGTGTCTCCGTCGTATATGACGAGATTTTCCGTTATACATAACGCTCCATGCCTTGCCTATTGCCGCTTGACTATCACAATGTATACAAATAGGTGCCAAAGGTTTGGGCCAAAATGGAATATCTTCCAAGAAATTCCGGAGCCATTCAGCTTCTTCACCGGCCTTATCTAAAGCTATGAATTCAGATTCCATTGTAGAACGGGTGATGCACGTTTGTTTGGATGATTTCCAAGGTACTGTTCCACCCCCAATTGTGAAAACATATCCACTCGTGGATTTAACTTCAGATGATCCAGTGATCTAATTTGCATCACTATATCCCTCGATCACGGAGGGATATTTGTTATAATGCAAAGCATAATTTTGGGTATGTTTGAGATACCCCAAAACTCGTTTCATTGCCATCCAATGTATGTGATTGGGATTACTTGTAAACCGACTCAGTTTACTAATAGCACATAATATATCTGGTCGTGTACAATTCATGATATACATCAAACTTCCCAATACTCTTGCATAATCCAATTGTGAGTCACTTTCACCTCCATTCTTTTGAAGTGCATAACTCACGTCAATTGGAGTCTTGGCAATTTTGAAATCCAAATACTTGAACTTGTCAAGTACCTTTTCAATGTAGTGAGATTGTGATAATGCTAGACCTTGTGGAGTCTTGTGAATTCTGATTCCTAAGATCACATCAGCAACTCCTAAGTCTTTCATATCGAATTTCTAGCCAGCATGCGCTTAGTAGAATTTATATCTGCCATGTTTTTGCTCATTATCAACATGTCATCAACATATAAACAAACAATGACTTCATGACCTGGAGTGTTTTTAATGTAAATACACTTGTCGCACTCGCTGATTTTAAACTCACTTGCCAACATTGTTTGGTCAAATTTGGCATACCATTGTTTGGGTGCTTGTTTAAAGTCCATAAAGTGACTTAACAAGTTTGCACACTTTCTTTTCTTTACTAGTTATCACAAAACCCTCAGGTTGTTCCATGTAAATCTCTTCCTCTAATTCTCCATTTAAGAAAGTTGTTTTAACATCCATTTGATGGATTTCAAGACCATACACGGCCGCTATTGCCACTAACACCCTAATAGATGTTATCCTCGTTACTGGCGAGTAAGTGTCAAAGTAATCAAGGCCTTCCTTTTGTCTATAACCTTTGACAACAAGTCTTGCCTTATATTTGTCAATAGTGCCATCAGCTTTCATTTTCCGTTTAAAGATCCATTTCGAACCTAAAGGCTTATTTCCTGGAGGAAGATCTACCAATTCCCATGTATGGTTATCCAAAATTGATTGAATCTCACTATTGACTGCTTCTTTCCAAAACGCTGAATCAGAAGATGACATAGCTGCTTTAAAAGTTTGAGGCTCATTTTCAAGCAAGAATGTCACAAAATCTGGTCCAAAGGAAGCAGATGTTCTTTGACGTTTGCTACGCCTTGGATCTTCTATACTTGGAGTATTTTTCTTTGGTTCTTCCCGAGGTCATTTAGGTCTTTCACTTAACGACTCACATTCAGTTTTATACGGATAGATGCTTTCAAAGAATTCAGCATTATCTGATTCTATTACCGTATTAATGTGAATTTCGGGATTATCAGATTTATGAACCAAAAACCGACATGCTTTACTGTTTGTAGCATATCCAATGAAAACGCAATCAACGGTTTTTGGTCCGATTTTAACCCTTTTAGGTAAAGAAACTTGTACCTTTACTAGACACCCTCACACTTTGAAATATTTCAAGCTGGGTTTTCTTCCTTTCCATTTTTCATATGGAATAGATTGCGTTTTGCTGTGGGGTACTCTGTTGAGTATTCGGTTAGCTGTAAGGATAGCTTCGCCCCACAAACTCTGCGGTAATCCGGAACTTATTAATAAAGAATTCATTATTTCATTTAATGTCCGATTTTTCTTTCCGCAATACCATTGGATTGAGGTGTGTAAGGTGCAGTAGTTTGATGGATAATTCCATATTCCGAACATATTTCTGCAAATGGAAATTCATATTCTCCACCCCTATCACTTCTAATCATTTTGATCTTTTTATTCAATTGATTCTCCACTTCATTCTTGTATTGCTTAAATGCTTCAATTGCTTCATCCTTACTATTAAGCAAATAAACATAACAATATCGAGTGCAGTCGTCAATAAAAGTAATAAAATATTTTTTTCCACCTCGAGATGGTGTCGACTTCTTATCACAAATGTCAGTATGAATTAAGTCTAAAGGATTTGAATTCCTTTCAATAGACTTATAAGGATGTTTTACAAACTTAGACTCAATACATATTTGACATTTTGATTTATTACACTCGAATTTAGGCAACACTTCTAAATTAATTAACTTCCGCAAGGTTTTGTAATTGACATGTCCTAAACGAATATGCCATAAATCATTTGACTCCAATAAATAAGAAGAAGCTGCAATTTTATTCATACTGTCAACAACCATTACATTTAGTTTGAAGAGGCCCTCTGTGAGGTAGCCCTTTCTAACATACATTTCATTCTTGCTTACAACAACTTTATCAGAAACAAATACACATTTGAATCCGTTCTTAACAAGCAAAGAAGTAGAAACTAAATTCTTCCTAATAATAGGAACATGAAGAACGTTGTTGAGCGTTAACACCTTGTCGGAAGTCATCTTCAGGAATATCTTCCAATAACCTTCAATCTTGGCTGTTGCAGTATTTCCCATGGAAAGCTCTTCTTCGGGACCAGCAGTAGAGTAAGTCGCAAATGCTTCCTTGACAGCACAAACATGTCGAGTGGCTCCAGAATCAATCCACCACTCCTTCGGATTTCCAACTAGGTTGCATTCCGAAAGCATTGCACACAGATCATCAATGTCATAATTCTTCTCCACTATGTTGGCATGTCCCTTCTTCTTATACTTTTTCGGGAGACGACAATCAGGGACTTTGTGACCGATTTTTCCACAATTGTAGCAGCTACCCTCGAATTTCTTTTTGTTCTGCTCCTTAGTCTGTCCAGAAGACCTCTTTCTCTTCTTACTTTTTGGAGCAGTCTCCTCAACGATATTAGCTCCCATGATCGTTGAATTTCCACGAGACTTCTTCTCAGCTGTTTTGTTGTCTTCCTCAATCTTGAGACGAATCACAAGATCTTCCAACTTCATTTCTTTGCGTTTGTGCTTAAGGTAGTTCTTGAAATCTCTCCACGAAGGAGGCAATTTTTCAATCATTGCAGCCACTTAAAATGCTTCATTCACGACCATACCTTCAGCAATAAGATCATGAAAAATAAGTTGAAGCTCCTGAACTTGGGTTCCAACAGTTATACTGTCTATCATTTTATAGTCTAGAAACTTGGCAACCACGAACTTCTTCAAGCATGCATCTTCAGTCTTGTACTTCTTCTCAAGTGCATCCCATAATTCTTTCGAAGTATTCATCGCACTGTACACATTGTACAAGTCATCCTCTAAAGCGCTTAAGATATAACCTTTGCAAAGAAAATCTGCCTGCTTCCACGCCTCAACAATTATGAATTTCTCGTTGTCCGGCATGTCCGCAGCAGGCACTGGAGGTTCTTCACTAGTGAATTTCTGCATACCAAGTGTGGTAAGCCAGAAGAACACCCTTTGCTGCCATCCTTTGAAGTTGGCTCCGGAAAATTTCCCCGATTTCTCTGCCGATAGAATAGCAGTCCGGCTTGACGAGGCTATCGTCGTTGCCGCAACAGTCGCAGAAGAATTTCCGTTATCAATTGCCATTTCTCACTGTAAACAACAGAAGAGTTCAATTAATGGCAAAATCAGAACAGTACACAATACTGTTATTAACAAAAAAATAGTATGTATAATAAATAAAACCGAAGTTTTTATATACTGTTTTACAGAAAAACGATAAAGTTTTTATGTTCTTCAAATCGTTTTACGAATTTCAATACTCTGATGAAGTTTTTATATCTTCAAATCAGAATAGTAAAATTCAGAAGGAGTAGAAAACCACACAGGTTTTAATCTCCACAAACAAAATACAGAATAAAAAAAATAATTTTCTTAAGATTGTTATTATTCTGTATTGCTGTAATAAACAATTAAACTTTATGAAAAAACAAAACAGAAAGTTAGTAATACTTGTTTAACGAAATAGATTCTGAAAAATAAAAAACAGTATAGGAATAAATCGAGCCCACTGAATACACAGTGTGTCCTTAAGGAAATTATTCCCCTCAAGTACCCGAGGTGCTGGAATATATCCTCCCAGGATAAAATGATTTAACTCACCAGTGTATTGGTACCAAAAACTCTGATGAACTGCGAACCACTCAATGGTCGTAAAACACACTGGAAAAGATTCTGGGATTCAAACTCTATTTATAGAGTTGTCAGCCATGGCTGTTGGAAAAGGGGTGTTTGAAATATTGCGAAAAAAATATATTTAAAATAATTGGGGAAAGAAAACGGGCCTGACCGAACCGGGTCACGGGTCATGGGTTATTCCGGATTAAATTTTTCGTTAATTATTTAATTAATTAATTAAATAATTGAAAGGAATTTTGTCCAAAAAAATTAATCAATCAATCTTTGACCGAAGCCGAAGCCGAGCGAGCGAGCGACGACGGCGGCGCGAGGCTTGCCTTTTTCTTAACTCTTTAAGAGCTAGAAGAAGAGCAATTATATATATACCCATCAAAAGCCTTTTCTTTCTCCGATATGGGACAATGTCCCTTTCCCAAGGGAAACTCAAATATTTTATTTTCCCTCCATTTCTCATTCACCTTCTTTAAGCTACACAAGCTTAAAATCCCAACATGAAAAACTTCCTACCATGTATTTGCGCTTTCCTTTGGGTGCAAAGTTCAACGATAGAAGTGTGTACAAAAATGTTATTGAGATATCTGAAAGAAGCCGAATATTTCCTTTGGAGGTAGATTAACTTGTTATGTGTTTTTTGATGGAATGCCAACTTAAGCCCTCAGTGTCAAGGAACATTTACCGGGGTGTATGTGCGCGACAATCCATTTAGAAATGAAGAAACTTATAAGTACGATAACATTCATACATCAGATTCAAGATTACATTGAAGAAAAATAAACAGAATACTTAACTATTAATTTGGAAAACAAGAAATCACCAAACTGAAAAGAGACAATAACTTGCAAAGAGAAAAAACATCTCAAAGACATGGAGGTGAAAGCCATCACATTATTAGAATGATGGTGCGACCCAAGTTTGCGGGTAAATAGGACTTAGTGACAATCCAGGATAAAAAGATTCAATTTTTCCACTTTCAAGATCGTAAGCCCCCATATCTCTTCCACCCCCTCCTTCTAATGTGCGAAAAAAATCAGTCCAATCATCAGTAAAATATATTTGATTATGCTTGACTCCGATAAACTTAGAGGAGTCAATAGAACTTGCTCCATTACGACCCAAGAAAATTGATGATTCTCCCAAGGTGTTAATCTCCTTCAATTAACCTTTGATTACATCTAATTCAAAAACTCTAAATTTAAAGGTTACAGCACCACCATTTGGACCCTCTGAGGCAAATCGGCTAACCAATAATAGTGCACCTGATACCTCTACTAGGTAGAACTGAACTAACGGCCGTTTAAACATATCATCCTCAAGCCAAAAAAGATCACATGGCTCTCCAATTGGTACATCATAAACCCAGATTTGGCCAGAGTAATACACAACATAAAATTTACCCTTATAGTATTTGAGACTGGTAACTCCACCAATTACAATAGATCTGTCGATTTTCATATTAGTCCAGCTAAGGTCTCCAGGTCGCCAAAAAGCCAAACAATTTTTATATCCATAAAAAGAAACTACCAGTACATAAGGCTGGCAAGTGGGCCGGTCCAGGCCCGGGACCGGCCCGGGACCGCGAGCCAAACAGCTAAACGGGCCAGGACCGTTTGGTCCGGTTTTAGCGGGCCTGGTCCGGTCTCGTGGGCCGGTCCTATGATTTGGGCCCGTCAGGCCCGGGACCGTTTGGCCCGCCAGGGACAGTTTGGCTCGCCAGGGACCGGACCGGTCCCTTAGCGGGCCAAACGGTCCCAACGGCTATTTGTTTTGTTTTTTTAAAAAATAAAAATAAAAATAAAAATTTAAATAGCCGTTGGCTATTTATAAAATAGCCATTTAACCCCCTCCCCCCCCCCCCCCAACTTTGTTTTAATCCCAATCTTTTTATAATTATACTTTTTCCCTATTTTCAACTATAAATGCTCCATCATTATTTTATTTTTTCTTACAAAATCATCAATCTATCACAATCTCTCTCTAATTTACTTCTATAATTGCTACTATTGCTTACTTTATTATTACAATTTGTGAAATAATTGTGAAGTTGGTGAATTGAAGTCTTCAACGATAATCAATTTCCAACAAGTTGTTCGTCAATTCGGTAAACTCGTTCCAACTCTTAAGTTTTAATATTATAATTTTGTTTGTTTTATTTACTTTGCTTGATTAATTAAGATGGCTTATTCCTTAAAAAATATGTTAAGTAAAAATAAGGGAAAATCGAAGAGTGGTGAATCTAGTGGCCAATCTGTTCCTCCTCCACTTCCCCCGGCTCCCCGACCCAAACATGTTACTCGTCTTACACCTCCTATTCTTGATAGCGATAATAGTTTATTACAATTTACCGAGAGTCAATTTTGCCATAATATTGCACCCGGTGAACAATTAAACCATGAATATATGAATGCTCTTTATGGTAATCCAACTATTGATGAAAATGATGATGAAGAAATAGATTTTGATGAAACGCAACTGGATGACGATACACCCACTAGTCCTGCTCCTGAAGTTAACCCAACTAATAATAATTCAGATAATCCCCCGTCTGACCCTCTTATTAGTGCCCCTACTTTTTCTAGATAACCTTCTAAACGGGCAGAAACATCTTTTGTTTGGTAATTTTTTTACTCAATTAAGAGAAAAAAATAGGGCTAAGTGTAAAACTTGTGGCAAAGAGTTAGTTTTTTAATATGTTGGAAGTCGGGGGGGACGGGAAGTTTGGCTAGACATATATTGCTACACCCTCAAGATAAAGCTAGATATTTTCGTATGAAAGCTTTGGCTGAGGGGACAAGTGCACCTAGTCAGGCTGACCTTAGTACCGGATCAAATAAATTTTAACCGGGAATTAATACTGTTATCGGTAGTATTTTATATTATGATCCAAAAAAAGATCAAGAAGAATTGGCAAAAATGGTTACTGTTATGTGCTTACCCTATAGTTTTCCTTCTAACCCCCACTTTGTGCATTATATTAGAAAAGTTTATAATCCTACTTATAAAGGTTTTCCTCGCACAACCGTAAAGAGTGATATTTATAAATATAAACATGAATATGAACAATATTTGCGCTATTTATTTACTCATATAAATTGTCGTCTTGCTATTACAACTGATATTGGTAGAAGTGGTAATGACTGTGATTACCTTACTGTTACCAGTCATTGGATTGATGAGCATTGGATAATGCAAAAGCGCATTATTGCTTATAGAATAATTAATTCACGTCACACAGGGCAGTTTATTTCTAGCACGATTGCGGATATTTGTAGATATTTTTGCATTAGTGATAAAATAATGTCAGTTTCAATGGATAATGCTACTAGTACAACAAATGTTGTAGCCTTGCTTACCACTACACTAAGTCCTGTATTTAATAATATTTTTCATGTTAGATGTATTTGTCATATTTATCATGTAATTGTGGGTGATGGTATGAGAATTTTAAATGTTGAAATTGAAAAGGTTAAAATGGCTCTTAATTGACTTTTTTATTCAAACCGTAGAAGTAGACTTAGAGAATATTTTAAAAGATGCGATGAATTTGGCCTAAGAGAAAGAAAGGTTCCTAAACTTTGTCCAACTAGATGGAATTACATGTATGAAAGTTTAGTTATTGCATATGAATATAGAAACCCCATAAACTCAATGTTTAATGCTCATGTAAGTGATGATGATGAGCACCTTACAAATGCGGATTGGGCTAATGTTAAAATGCTTGTAGATTTTTAGAAAAATTCCATATTGCTACAAATAAATTTTCTGGGCAATATTATCCTACTATTTCTAACTGTTTAGTTTATATTGCAGAACTTGCAAATTTGTTTGATCATTTTTCAGAGGGTGGGGAAATTTATCAACTTACTATTGATTCCATGAGAAAAAAGTTTAAAAAATATTTTCTCCCTATTCCCCCTATTTATGGTATTGCTGCAATCCTACTATGAAATTAGGAGGTCCTCAATTTTGGTATGAAACTGTTTATAATGGTTTAGCACTTGAAGATGAGGAGTTGTCTAAATATCTTCCGAACGCAATAGCCTCAATTAAAATAAATGTTCAAACTATTTATAATGCTTATCAAGTTGCATTAGATCATGCTAGACCAAATGTTCCAACTCCTTCTTCTTCTAGTTCTCAATCATCTAAAAGAATTGCGGGAGTAAGAGCACTTAGTGCTTGGGCATGATTCAGGGGTTCTCAAGGTTCTAGTACTAGTGATTTTTCACAACTAAATGAGCTTGAAGTTTATTTGTCACAGGGAATTGAGGAAGTGAATCCCGACGGCTCCTTTAATATTTTGGAATGGTGGAAGGACAAAGAAAAACACTTTCCGATTCTTTCAAGGATGGCCCGAGATATTTTAACTATTCAAGCTTCAACAGTGGCATCAGAGAGTGTTTTCAGTCAAACAAGACTTCAACTCGGTGATTATAGAGCGTCTATGAGGGAGAGCTTGGAAAAATCAGTACTTTTCAGAGATTGGATCCGTTCGGAAAGAAGAAATTTTGGACTTGCTGAATCACAACCAGAGGTAGACGAAGCTTACGAAGAAATGCTAGCTGAACTTGCGGAGGATGATGCTTCGCCTGGAAGCGGTGATGACCAAGCTTCATTTCCGCCACCACCAACGGAAATTCCTCCGGACCTTGAAGGATTTATGAAATTTGTAAGAGATACCATGTAAATTAATATGTAACTTGTATTTTGGCACATCTTGATTAGTTTCTTTTTCTTCTCAATGGTGGTATTAGCACCTTGTTGTGCTCATTCCATAGGGGGAGGAAGACTAAGAAAGATATTGCCATGATTTTTAATGCTATAATTAAAATATAACGCATTGATTTGAATATCTCTTTACAATATTTTTGTCTTTTTATATATCTTAAGCTATACATATAGTATAATATAGTATAGTATAGTATATAATATACTATATATACAACTTAAGATATATAAGCTATATTCGATATACATATATATATATATATATATATATATATATATATCTTAAGATATACTAAGTATACTAGATATACTAGATATATATATATAGTATAGTATAGTAGATATACATGTATATATAGTATATCTTAAGATATATACTATCGAATATGGCTTATATACTATGTATATATAGTATAGTATAGTATAGTATATATATACTATATATACAACTTAAGATATATAAGCTATATTCGATATACATATATATATAGTATAGTATATATATATATAAGCCTATATTTATACTATACTATAGTCTATACTATATATACATCTCATAAGATATATAAGCTATATTCGATATACATATATATATAAGCTTATATATATACTATACTATACTATATATACATCTTAAGATATACTATATATACATAGTATACTAGATATACTAGATATATATATAGTATAGTATAGTAGATATACATGTATATATAGTATATCTTAAGATGTATATATAGTATATAAATCGAATATAGCTTATATATAGTAAGATGTATATATATTATAGTATAGTATAGTATATATATATAAGCTTATATATATATATATGTATATCGAATATAGCTTATATATCTTAAGTTGTATATATAGTATATACTATACTATACTATTATATATATATATATATATATATATCTTAAGATGTATATATAGTATATCTTAAGATGTATACTATCGAATATGACTTATATACTATGTATATATAGTATAGTGTATATATATATCTTAAGATGTATATATAGTATATAAATCGAATATAGCTTATATATCTTAAGATGTATATATAGTATAGTATAGTATATATATATTCTTATATATATATGTATATCGAGTATATCAAATATACTATGTATATATATATAGTGTGTGTGTATATATATATATTTTAAGATGTATATATAGTATATAAATCGAATATAGCTTATATATCTTAAGATGTATATATAGTATAGTATAGTATATATATAAGCTTATATATATATATGTATATCGAGTATATCGAATATACTATGTATATATAGTATAGTGTGTGTGTGTGTGTATATATATATATATACTATAATATACTATATATATACTATAATATATATACATAGTTTATAAGTCATATTCGATAGTATACATCTTAAGATATACTATATATACATCTTACTATATATATATATAGCTTATATATCTTAAGATGTATATATATCTTAAGATCTACTATGCTATACTATATTTATATCTAGTATATCTAGTATACTATGTATATATAGTATATCTTAAGATATATATATATAGTATATTTTAAGATGTATACTATGTATATATAATATAGTATATATATATATATATATATATATATATATATATATATATATATTTTAAGATGTATATATAGTATATAAATCGAATATAGCTTATATATATTTATTACTATTTTTTTCCTGTAACTTCTATAAAAAAAATTAAAAATAGAAAGTTTCTGTTGGGCCCGCTTAGGTCCGTTTGGGCCCGTAGGCCCACTTAGGCCCGAGACCGGCCTACTTAACCCGGGACCGTTAATTCGTGGTCCCGGTCCCGAATCGGTTCCAGCAATAAGCCCGCGAAGCCCGGGACCATTTAGGACCGGACCGCATAGGACCGGCCCACATAGGACCGGGCCCGCAAAACCCATATAGGACCGGGCCTGACCCACTTGCCACCCTTACCAGTACATAATCAGATGTAAGAGAAGGGCTAGCAGATAACACAGCTTGGTCGATGCACGGATATCCTCCCTCTGGATCGTCACAATCAAAAGCCAATAAGGCCTCTTGTGGAGGAAGTTGGATTTGGGTACGGGAGAAAGGATGCAACAAGTTTACCTCTCCAGTGTATGCCGCGGTGCAGATCCATCCTTCCGACGAAAAACACGCTCGTCCTCTAACTTCGGGGAGAAATATGCGTGAAACTTTCTGCTTGGAAAGAGAGTAAAATTCTCGATAATCATCGTCTTTATCAGCCAGCATTAGCAACGGAACTTGGGGCGAAAACACATCAAAATTATGCTTGGGGGTAGCAGTTCGCCATGAGGTACAAACAGCACCAAAAGCAATAAAATCTTCAATCACCTTAACACGATGCGCAATCGGAATAAGGAGGTCACGAGGCAGTTCTGCCCAGTTTGCCATAGCTTAGAAAGAAGAGGATGTAACCCTGCTAGGGCTAGAAAAAACAATTGCTTATTGTGTCGACTTTGAGGACATTTATAACAAGTACAATATATCCTATATTGACAGGGATTTGGATGGGAATACCATTGATAAGCCCTTAATTGAAGATGTATTTTTTATGTATATTTTTTGTATATTTTATATGTGTTAATTCAATGTATATTTTTTATATATATGTTTTGTATATATTAGCATATATTATTATCGAAGTAAGATCTTTATGTTAAGAAATGAAGAAAGAAGGAAGAAAAAAGATAATTAAAAAGAAAACGAATGAAACAAATTTAGAAAATATATTGGTTTCGGCATAAAATAAATTTAAGAATATGAAGAAAAAGAAGGAAAGTTAATAGATAAAGAGAAAAAAAGACATGATTTTTGTACAAAGAATTATTGACTTTCCATTCAAATTGCTTATGTTTAGGAATTAATAATTAATATTTCTATTTTAATGGAAATGTGTGCTACAAATATAAATATTTTCCTACCACAACTGTAATATTGAGTTTCATGCTAAGAATTTATTATATTTCTTTTAAACTTTAATAGTTATGTAAAGTTCCCGACTTTATTTGGACTTCGAATCGTGGCCCAAAGGTCTAGCATGGACATAGTGGCAAAATGATTTTTTTTTTTAAAAAACTATATATATTATAGTAAGGACTTATTTAATATTTTTTTCATAGTTTTTCAATTTTCAATAAATAATTTAACCTTTTTAAACAATTTATATACATACAATTCCTTAAAATGCTCTCGCATCCGTTATTAATACATTTAGTTAAGTGATTCAATTATATTCTTTCCTTTTATTCTCTCATCTCCTTTCTCCCTCTTATTCTATGCAATCAGTTAATGTAACTTTTCACTTAATGGTGGTCTCCACAAAAATCACACATAATGGTTGGCACTCATCAACATACATATGGTTTATTGCATTAAATTTGATTAATGTAAATTAATATAGCTACTAAACATTAAATTAAAAAAAACTTTGAAGCTTTGAATTTGATATTAGGGTTTTATAATTTTGTGATTTGTTTGGATCGGGTGTTCTTTCAAGTGACTAAGAATATCCTTTGAATTTTATATCTCAATTTTGAGGGAGACTGATTAAGGATATAGTTGATTTTAGGCGAAAATTCATATTGAAACTCGAAAAAGAAGAAGTTGCAGGAATTGTATCATAATTGTATCTGATACATCAATAACTAAAATATAATTATATCATAAAATATACTATATTTGTATCACAAATATGTCTAACTTATATTTGATACATTAATACCTAAAATAATACATGACACAATACCAATATAATTATCATACATTGTGATGCGAATTGCGAAATATTTTTGAAAAATTGTTACACATTGTGATCTTCATATTTTTGTATTTCAATCACAACTCTAAACATAAAATCTGATATAATATTGTATTAGCATTAGATCAGGTATTTTATTTTTAAATATTGATGTATCAGATACAAGTAAAATACAATTTGATACAGATGCGACACAATTTTAAGATAATTGTGATATATTTATCATACAATTTTTGCACTTATTTTCTACGAGTTTCAATCTAAAATTTTACCTAAAACCAAGTCAAAACTTAACTAATTTCTCTCAAAATTGAAATGTAAACTACAAGGTATATTCTCCACCATTTGTAAGAACGCCCAATCCAACAATCACAAATTCGTAAATTCTGAATATTGAATTCAAAGTTTCGAAACTTTTAAATGGATGTCAATGAAGAACTCTTTGTTGCTGCAATTTTAGAGGCAAATTTTTCGCCATTTCGCCTGCATTGTGAGAGAAGTACCGATTTTGGGTGATAAGTATGCGGGAGAAGGAATGGAATTTGATCTTTTGAAAAATAGATGATATTTAAGGAAGGAGGGGAGGGGAGGTTGTGAAAGAGGGAGAATGTGATGCTAAATTTAAGGAATCTTCCATTTTCTTTTTTTTATGGTTTTGTACAAAATTAAAAATATAATTATACAATGTAATTAAGTATGAACCTTAATAAAAATGATAAATAATTTCTATTATAGTATAGCTAGGTAAATTACCTAAAAATAATTATTCATCCATATTATTCACTAAGAAATTAGTTGAATAATGATTTTTAAAAAAACGGGTCAAATATGGATAAGATTCATATTATCCACTTAAACAATGAATAATCAATGGGTTTAACCTTTATCTTTGCATAGACTAAAATTGGGAGATCTCAAATTACGGATACTAGAAACTCTCCGAAAAGTGCTTATATTTCAAGAACACATGGATAATATGGATATCCATATTATTACCGATTAATTCATTTTTTATCTGTATTAGATATGTGTCGGGTAAGATATTTTATCCGTTTTTTCTATTATCCGTTTTTGACCTGCCCATATCCTACACCGCCCTAGGTTTGCCACCCCTACATGGACATGTGTTGCTACGGCCCACATATTATTATTCCAATCACATACACAACCATGCATAAATATTGGAGATACAAAATTAGGATAACATTTACATGGTTTATCTGAATTTTTCTATTTACATGAAGTAATTAATTTTTTTTATAAAATATAAACAAATTCGGTCAAAAGCTATAATTTATATACAACTTGAATATAATTTTTTGTTGTACCGAATCTGATCAAAACCTACAATTTACATACAACCTATATACAACTTGTGTCTAATATGTATTACATAATCAAATCAAAAGGCTACAATTTATATACAAACTTGTATATAGTTATGCTAGTTGTATATGTTTTGCATGCGTTTGTACACCCGATATATGAAAAATATATAATTTATTTAACTTCTTGGAGTTTCAGTCTAAAATACAAACCAAATATCAACTCGAATCTTCATCAAATTTTCTCAAAATTGAGATATAAACTCCAAAAAATATTTCCAATAATTTATAACACGCAATCCAAATAAATAACAACTTTACAAAAATAGATTTCGACGCCTGGATATTAATGAATTTTTTAATGGATTAAAAAATTTCCTATTCAATATGCTCGCTTCTGGTTAATACTCTTTACAAAACTCAAAATTGAGATATAAACTCCAAAAAATATTCCCAATAATTTGTAACACGGAATCCAAATAAATAACAATTTTACAAAAATAGATTTCGACGCCTGGATATTAATGAATTTTTTAATGGACTAAAAAATTTCCTATTCAATATTCTCGCTTCTGGTTAATACTATTTACAAAACTCAAAATTAAAATATAAACTCCAAAATTTTTTTCCAATAATTTATAACACGCAATCCAAATAAATAACAACTTTACAAAAATAGATTTCGACGCCTGGGTATTAATGAATTTTTTAATGGATTAAAAAATTTCCTATTCAATATGCTCGCTTATGGTTAATACTCTTTAGTTTATTGATTCCAAAATACAAAAATACAAAAAGAAAAAAAACAACGATCTTTTCTCTTTCAGAAGTGGTCATTTGTGAAACAAAAAAAAAAGAATGAAAGAGAATATGATGGAAGGGCTAATAAATTAGCATATGAAATAATATACATATATAACAAGTGAAGTAGCATTGCACCATGGCAAACTTCATCAGCAACTACTGGGACGAAGATAGAATTTTGGGCATGAGAAAGAGGAGGGAAAGAGAAAAAAAGGAAGATTAGAGTTTATATATTATTTTGCATGTAATTAATAAATTATATATTAAATTATAATTAAGTTAAAACCTTAATAATGAGAGTAAACAAATTTCTAATATGGTATATTATAAAAGTTTAGAAATGATCTACGCCTCAATTCTCAAATTTTTTCAACTTCACGTGACTATTTATTATCAAAATTGATCTACTTAAGAGTTTTGTTGGAAACAAAAAAAGTTCCTTTAAAGATTACGAGTATTTTCTTTTTCTTTTCTTCTTATTCTATATCATGATGCTATACCATCCGTGACTATAAAGTACTCAATTCGATCAAGACATCTGGTATATATATATCCTTAAAAATTTGCTTTTAGATTATCAATTCTTTCTGAAACCTTATAAAATAAGACTTAATGTTAGTAGAATATGTCTAGTTTTGAAGCTCATGTAAAAATTGTTTAATGTATTTCTTTCATTAATTTATTAAGGAAGTTATAGTGCATGTAAAGGTTGTTTTGATGTAAACAGGTGAATTTATGTGGTTATGTAAACAACTTCATACCCATGAGTATCACGCCCATTGTGGAAATTAATTTAGTTTGAAGAAGTGGGCCAGCTTGTAATTGATCTCATGGGCCTAACAAAATTACAACTTATGTGCTGATACACTACTTATTGGGGGGCAAGTGCACAAATAGCCATTCTCAGGGATGCTATTTACAGATTAGCCAGTATTTATTTTGTTCCGAAATTTTAAACTAAAAATTTTAACTTCAAGAAAATCCAGGACATTTTTATCTTGAAAACTTAAACTGAAAAATCGAAATTCAAGACGCACTGGCTAATTACTAAATAGCAGCCCTTTAGAGTAGCTATCTGATGTCATTCCTACTTCTTTTTTGGCTCTATATGGCACTGGGCTAGCTTGTAGTCTTATTAATAAAATGGACCTGACAGAATCTTATTTGGCCCAACCCTCTTCTTTAATTTCTAATTAAGAAAATAACACTGCGCAACCGCTCTTAAAATAATAGCTGAAAAAAATATTTTTTTTGTATATATACATTTCTAAATATTATATACAGAAAATATACAAATTGAGCGGAAAAAAACAGAATTCCCTCTAATGGAATCTATTATCCCCAAACTCCAAATAGCTCTCTACGGAATCTTGCGACAGACCATAAGTCACGTCTAGGGGTGTTCAAGATCGAACCGAAACCGAAAATCGAACCGCAAAAGTGACTTAATGGCTTATTGGTATCGGGTTATCGGATTAACGGGTGGAGAACAGATTGAAATTTTATTATTAATGGCTTATCGGTTTGGGGGCGGATTAATCAATCTTCTTATCGGATAAACCGTTAACCCGTTAAGAATTTTTATATTTATATATTTTTATATTATATGTATATTAAATATCCCTTCCATTTATCCACTATTAGAAACCCTAAAATCTAATTTCTAATTTTTCTTGCCAGCAGTCACTAGTTAGAAGTGAACTCAGATCTCAAAACACAGCCCTCTCGCGTCGCCGCTCATTCTCTACTCTCTACTCTCTGAAGGTTGAGGCAACACAACAACAACAACAACAACCCAGCCGCTCTCGCCTCCCATTCTCTTCTCTAAGAATAAAGCCACCTCCTCGTTTCCTCCATACGGCCATAGCCTGAGCTTGCTCTTACTGATATTGGATAAGATATTGAATGTTGTTGTGTTTATCTCTTTTATGGAATTTTAAGAATGGTTTTTGTGGTGTGTATTGTGCGTATGATTGGTGAAGAAACCATTTGCTTATATAAAGGTGAAAGTCAAGCCAAGTCTAGACTCATTTTGACGGATGTAATTGCCACGTTAGGAAATGCTATGTTAGCTAAAGAATGTGCAGACTGTAGAGCCATAAGCTTGACTGCATTTAGCTAATTTTGAGGAGCTTACTGCCTTGCTCCTCAGTGTGTGAAAGTTTAAGTATGTTTGTCCATTATTGGTTGTCTCTTGTGATACTATCAGTATGTTGAAAAAGTTTAATAAGTTTAATATATCAAGTTGTGCAACTGTGGTATCACCCTATCACTATATCAGTGTGTTGCCAAAATAGGCCTATGTAATACAAATTAAAATAGACCGATAAATCGCCCGATAATAGCTAAACCGATACCAATTCGCCTGATATCTTATCGGGTGGCTAGCGTATTAATACATTTAAAAGCCGATAACCGATAAGCCGAACCGTTAAACATAAATAACAGCCTGATCCGCACGATAGGCAGCCCTAATCACGTCCCACTTAAACTTTTATTTGCAATTATAGAGCTACAGTGTACTTGCCTTTGCTTCGCGCTGTCGGAAAAGAAGTACTCCTACAAATATAAATATTACAACTCAAAAAACCAAAGTTAAGAAATTTAAGAAAAATAATAAAAATCACGAGTAAGAAAACAAAAAGGAAAAAAAAATTAAAGCACACTATAAATATAGTCCTACTCTCCAATGGCTAAAGCAATGATTTTAAAGCCTATCAAAGTTTCTTGAGAATTTTCATGATTGCTTTTATCAATAAATTTAATACACATTAATCACATTGCTTGTAGGAGAAGGGTAAAAGAACCAACATTATTAAAAGCTTAGATGATATTCCCTCCGTTTACTTTTATTTATCAAGTTTTCTAAAAATAAATTTTCAGTTTTACTTGTCACTTTTAGCGTATTAAGAGAAGACGATTTCTTTTTTCCAGTTATACCCACAGTATTAACTACTAATTTCAAATTATTTTCTCAAATTCATTAAAAATATGCATCAATTAATATGAGTATAATGGTAAATTATGTACTTCATTTATTTTCTCAAAGTCAATAGTGGACAAGTAAAATTGAACATAAAAATACTTGAATTTCTTGGTTTAAGAGAAGTATGATATTCCTAAGACCAGCAAGCTAATAAAAATCTTTAGACGCTATACTCTTTTCGATGAGAGAAAAAAGGCTTACTAATAAAATATATTAGATAGGTTGTGCCCGTATTGTGTTATTTGCAAATCCCAAACCGATGAAAAGGTTAATTCCTCAAACTCAGCTACATGATTACAAAAGAGGAACTTTGAAAAAATTGAAAACTTCCACAGAAATTATGAGGAACTTTGAAAAGATCCAAGGTCTTATAATGGAAGAATTATTTATGCACTACATTGCCTCACATGAGTTATATCTAGTGGCTAGAGTGCATATGTGATGTGTAGGTTAAGTGCACGCCATGCCATGTGTAGCCGACAAGGAAGAGATTGTTTATAAGTATTCCTTATGTATTAAGATGAGTCTTTCAGTTCACATGATTTTTATCAATCAAGGCAACAAAAGACCACTCTTGTTAGGTGCTCCTCATCCAACAATTTATAATATCCCTTAATTAATAGTAATAATTACACGACAGAGATCATCAAGCAGTGACAAACTAAGATTATTTGTGGAAAAGGGTGCAATGTGCAGCTAACAATTATTCAGAAGATAGGGAAGAGTTCTGATATTTGAATAGGACCTTGTCCCACTAAGAGATAGACTGAAAGACATCCTACAACATTAATTCTATATTACCCTTCAACTTACAAAGAGTTGAAGTTTTATTTTTATGGAGAAAGGCATCTGCAGATTGTCAGGCTCAATTAGCAAACTAAGCAAATTTGTACTAACCTTAACAAAAGAAGGTTCTGGATTATCAGAGTAATGACTAATGATCAACTCAGCACCAAAAGAAGGGTAATTATCAATAAAAGAGTAAATCTCCCTTGATCTGTTCTTTCTAAGCAAAGATTATTTTTTGTACAGTTGATAATATGAATATCGTTTGCTGGCATCGCCCTTTGACATAAAGAGCACCTTTCTTTCTCATTTTTCTATTCGCAAAAGGACGTGTAAACAATCTCTTTTATAGATAGAACTTGCAAATTGTTTTATTATATTTATTGAAAATGTGCAAACAAAAAAAGAATGTATAGATTGCTTTTATGTTGATCAACCTGTACCTAGCAGCTTAAAGTGAAGGAGTTCTTGCAGCTCAGCTTATATACCCCCGCACCTGCACATTCTGTTGCCTCGTGATTGCCTTGAGTTTGAATAACTGTCATATACTTGAGATCTACATTTGGTGTTGGAACAATGGGTGATCTGCAAGCAAGAAGTTCATCATTCTCAGCTTCACAGTCATTTCACCAACTCATAACCAAAACTCCACCAAATAGCCCGGAGGATTCTCCTTTATAAAGCACCAAAAGTTACTTATATGACTAAGCAAAGTATACAAAAGTTTCAAGTACTTCAGCTCTCATTCGTGAAGTAAACTTAACAAAGAACACACAGAGGTTGACCAGAATCTCATTTAAAATCCACAGTTCAGCAGACAGGAGATGTAGGCAGGGGCAGCTCTAAAGGCTTGGGCAGAGAGGTTGTCGCCTTAGGGCTTAGGCCCCCAAAATTTGAAGGCCCCGAATTTATTTTAAATTCTTATTATTATTACTATATATTATATAAATAATTAGTATAAAGAAAAGTGTTACAATATATTTTTTTTGTTATTTGATTGAGGTTATTTTATATCAATAAACTCATAAATTATGATAATTTTCTTTACTGATTAATTAGTATATTTGCTTCTGTCTTCAATTTTAACTTTATCCTTTTTATATAGGAATTACTTTATAAATTATGATAATTTTCTTTATTGATTAATTAGTATATTTGCTTCTGTCTTTAATTTTAATTTTATCCTTTTTATATAGGAATTATGTTATATATATTGACAATATAATGAATTTCTTTTACAATGTTCTCTCAAACTGCATGAACACAAAAGCATTCATGCACCGGTTTTCTTTTAGTATAATTCGACATATTATATTAGGTTGTTTATAATTTATTTTAGATATTCACCAATAAGTGCTACTTAATAAAATGACTACAATTATCATTTAAATTGATCATAAGGAGTAAATATTTTTTACTTTAATGCTCAAAACTTAAGCTATTGCGTTATGTACGTTTATTTCTTTTTCTTGTTTGTGATGATAGCCAAATCAAAATTTGTAGACCTCAATATCCGATAGTCCACCACTTTATCTTTTGTGCTCCTCTTCTTATTTGTTTTTTGAAATTCGCTTATTTTTGTCTTAAATGATTAATGTATTGTTTAGAAAGTAAATTTTATTGTTAGTGTAAATATTTTATAAAATAAATTTAAGAGCCTCTCAATATGGTTTCGCCTTAGGCCACGAGATACATTGAGCCGCCCCTGGATGTAGGGATCTTATTCTAGTTATTTCCTACTTCTTTGCATTTAACTTTCTTTTCTTCAGTGAAAGATAATTCCTTTGGAAAGTTACCATGAATTTACATATTTTTTATTGTAGCTCTTCCTTTTTATTTTTCTTTTAAAATTTCATAATGATATGCCTAAATACTTTTTGTTTATGTAAATTGCACATAAGATTCCAGAAATGTACTCAGAGTGATAAACATTAGTTGAAGGATATCGTTTAATTGATCAGAAGCAACCATTATTTTTTTTTCCAAAGAACTTGTCAACATGGTTGAGAAAATTTCTTCAATAACTCGCTAAACTACGGAAATCATTTTTTTTTTGTGTGTGAATCTTTTATTTTTTCCATTTATTCTACTACAAATTCAGAGGAAAACTAAAGAGAAAAAAAGGAAGCTTTGTACCAATCATAACCACTTGGTAGATTGGATCATACTACTACTTGGTAGATTGGATCGTACTATTTTGCCTGCTTCGCTAAATGTCCTCATCTCCAGCAACAGATTAGCAAAAAATTCCTTTACTGAGTTATTGTTATTCTGAAAGACGCCAATTATACCTATAGGCTGCAATAGTCAAAGATAATGTTAGTATAATACATCCATTGAAGAGGTACACTCAACGTTTAATATTGTATATTAAGAAACTTAGTTTTGACCATGAAAGAGAGAAAAAAACACAAATCATGTAATAATAAATCTATTACCATTACAACAGTGCAATATTAATTTCACCTTTGATTCATAAAGCCAAATTTTGATATACAAAAAAATCAACTGTAAAATAGTGTCCCTATTATGGAATAAATAGCTTGGAAAAATCAAGATAAATATTTAGTACCAAGAGTCACGCTCTAAAGCCACAATGTAATTGAAAACAGTTAGCATGCTTAGGTGAATAATTCAAACGCAAATGAAACGCCAATAAAAAATTGTATTACTACAAGGTGAAAAAAGAAAGTTCCAAAATTTGCAGAGAGAGTAAAGCTCACCTTCATGATATAATTCAAGATCGGTACCTCAGTAATCTTGTTCTTATCTTTGTTAGTGATACTATCAATATAGGATAGTTCATCATTTCACACACCCAAAACAAATGTTAGAAAGGAATGAGAAGGAAGGAAAATGTTCTTACCATCCTTGAACCATCCTCCGTTAGAGCAAATACACCAAGGCTGATATAGTGAAAGAAGTTTTCTTCAGCAGATAAAATTAGAAGGACAAAAGTTCAAGAAAAGATGCAATGCGCGTCTCCTTGTCGTCTACGCATTCCTTATTCTAAACTTCATCACGGTATTAATTAAAATCTCATATTACATTCAGTTCACATTTACCTGCAATAAATTTTTACAAATGATAAAGCTCTTTCTTTTAAAAGAATTTGGATATGTATTACATACTTCAATCCTGATCTCACTGACATTGATGTACAAGTATTTTTTTTGTTTGTTTGTGTGTTCTTGTTAAAAATTATAGAGTAATCCTTGCAGGCAATTGCAATTTAAGGATATTTGAACAAATGGATGATGAAAACACCATACAACTTTTTCTAATATAAATTTCAACAGAAACTTTAATTTGTTATATAATATAATAGACGGTGGAGGAGGTGATAGTGAATATTTTGCACTCTTCACGGAATTAATTCTTTACTCTGTTTATCTTTTTATTTTTTTCCTTTAAAATTTTATTCATAAAAAGATATAGCTAAGAGGAAGTTGTAAACTATACGACCAAACCAAAAGTATACTTTTTTTTCATTCTTTAGTAACTTTTTACCCTACTTATCTTAATTCTTATTTAAATTTAAGAAATTGATGATCAGATACTAAAATTTAACAAACCATAACTCATAATTAATCCGGAATGTAAAAGAAGATACCATTTCCCAAGAATCTAGAAATATGATTTCAACAAACTGGTACACCAAATTGGACTTACACCGGCAAAATCAAGGTGA